>NC_142816.1:2390000-2690000 GCF_057945365.1 Rhopilema esculentum | reverse complement strand
TCATTATCTAAGCACATGACAATCAAAAAATTAAAGCAAAACGTTCAGCGTTTAGTCTGCTTTTGAAATTAATGAAAAGAGTCATCTACACCCAACGCGTCTATGTTATTTAGCAAGAAAACTATTTTGGTCACTAAACGAAAGCTTTAGAAATTGTTCACTTGATATCACTTTTAATAACCTAAAGCCTGATATCCCAGCTGAAATGATCTTCTTGGTAATATATTTAAAGTCAGAAGAAAGGTGCACTATTAATTTTCAAGTTTAATTAAATTATCTTATGCTTATTAAGGTTCGTTGTACTTTGAGGCATTTTTTTATGAATACTTACGAATACTGCCCATAAAACAGTAAAGTAATCTCTCAAATTTATTTTGATTCAAAGGCTATTTAAATTACGCAAAAGAGTTCATGGCGAAAGCATTCGTTACAAAAACAACTTAGCGCTGAACTTCTTTTTTTTTAAAACCTGTCGGCTTAGGCCTTTGGGTTCTGCGAGCCGCCATTTTTAGCACCGTCTCCATTCTTTTATGATCCCAGTGTATTTGCAAGTATATGATTTATAGATTAAAATATAAAAAATCAATAACTCCAAGGGTTTTAAGCAATTCATTTACTTTAAAAAAAGAGCCATAAGAATTCGCTACAATTCAAAGGTCCCATTAATTGATCATCTATTTTTTTTATCAAATTAAAATAAGTTTTATTCTGTTAAGCTTTCTTCGAACGTACTTAATGTTGCTAACATGGCTAACATTAATTTAATTTAATTCAATATTAATTCCCTCAACAACTAGATGCATTACAACCTAATAAAGAAAGGTCATCACCCCAAACACAAGTTATAAGATTACAGGTATGAAATCATCAATGTAAAGAAAATTTTTCCATCGCAGAAAGATTTTTAACATAACACACAGAGATGATCACATCAGTCAAATTATTCAATATCTATAGTATGCAAATATTTTAGAAATCATATAGTTTTCAGAAAAAAAGCAAAACGATCTCCAGTGGACGCGAAATTAACATCCACTGTTCCTTCTGTCTGTGAAGAAAAGAATTCTCAAGTCGCACTTTTTGAATTTGAGCAACATTCACCTTCGCTGGTTTTGATAAAGACAAATTATAACACCAGTACAATAAGTTTGTTTTATTGATCGATGTTTTTTTGTATTGTTTTTGAAAACTGGAAAGATACACTATTTTCTTCAGTAGAAAGCTCTGTGCTTTTTTGTTTGTATGTTTCATTGTGGATTTCATTTCTAAAAATCTAGCTATCTATACTTAAATATATCTGAGTCAGATCTCCTTGTTAATTTTCTGATACTTTTGAATGTTCTTTAAAAATAATATTCTTTAGTGTAAAAGTTGATGGACATGCCGAGAATGCCTTGGTATTTTGTCAGAAATACCAACGGACATTTTCATCGAATTGATATTTCAGTAAAATCTCTGAGTCCTTCGTTTCTGACGTCATTTCGAATGCAAGACGTGACCCGTTACCTTCAGAAAAGCTTAGAAACAGAAGCCTCATAAATTCACCGTGCTGCTATTTACAATTACTTTGCTTTTGAAGCTGGATTTGCGCCAATTGCTTGTTCATATTACGTACAAATATTGAATATGAATAAGCTAGGTTTTAATTGCAATCAATATTGATATTGTCATTAGAGCTTCAACAATACAAAGCTTCTGGACTTGCAGCTGCGTCCAGTATCACACAACTGTATACAATTCTTTTATTTTTTTCTTTTATTTATATATCTCGAATTCTTTGTTCACATTGAAACCTAACAATGCACCATAAGCCTTAAAAAACCCGGTGAAATCTCAGAAAACCCGGTGAAATCTTAGAAAACCAGTGAAACTTTGGAAGACCCAGTGAAACCTTAGAAAACCCGGTGAAACCATAGAAAACCCGGTGAAACCTTAAAAAAACAGTGAAACCGTAGAAACCCGATGAACCCTTTGAACACACAGTTACACCATAGTTAGCACAGCCGAACTCTTAAATGAAATGGTGAAACTCTGGAAACCCAATAAACCTTGCAAATCTTGGTAAAACCATAAAAATGCAGTGAAAAGTAAAAAGGAAGAAAAAACCCTAAAGACACATTGAAACACATCGAAACTTTGAAACTGTAGTGAAACCATGCAAAACGCCTTGAAACCTTACAAAACACAGCGGAGTTATTAGCTCTTAATTGCTCAGGAAGATGACTAAGGGTTGACGAAAAACTAAAGTTGTGCTGTGCATTTTCCGTAATACGTATATATTTAACTTCATATTGTCGCCATATGATCAATATCACCAGTATTAGCTTCATTAAAATCTCTATGTATACTAAAAATTATCCTTTATCGGAATCTGAAGTAAACAAAGTTCGAGTTAAAAGAAGTTTCAAATTTTTTTGGTAATGATATTGGAAGTTGAACTGGTGTGTTTGATACTACAAAGTGATATTGCTCTCCATCTTTTACAAGCACAATCTTGCTGTGTTTTCAGTGTACTTTTGAATCCATAGCTTGAGAGACTGCGAAACTATGATTTTCAATGTTCCTACACTAAAGCATTTCGTTTAAAAACATTCGCGTACCGCTGCGAAGGATCCTATACCAAGCCTTTGAAGGTTATTACCAGACGATCCTCTGTTTTGCTATTGCCTCACTTTATGGATGCAATAACAGTCTAGGTCATCAATAGGCTGCAATCTCTATGGTCAGCCAGGCTTCACTCTCTACTGATTTGAGGTGGACATAGGCCATTTTCTCATTAACTTCTAGAAAATACGAGTATGATTGAAAAAGATGCAGAAGCATTACTTTTTTGGAATATTTGTTTCGAGGTGGTTTCCCACGTAATTATAGAAAAATACAATTCAGTTATCTGTGTCGAGAGTATATTAACTACTATGTAAAATCATCATATGCTCAGATGATCAGATCAGTAGATGATGGAAAAATAGATGATAAAATGATCAAAGCAAAACATCGACATGGCAAAGGCAGAATGCGTGCCTGCGATATTCTATCTGTTTCGTTTCCTTTCGCAATGCAGATTTTGCGCGCTGCAGATTTCGTTTCTATTTTTCCAGGAAACTCTTTTAATTTCCTTTTCAATCTTCATCTGTGAATCTAGATACTTGTTAGAATTTACCATTCCTTTTGAACATTCATCATACAATGACGGTTAGGGAATAGCAGTGTAGCTTTGGATTTTTCTTAATATGACTTATTATCTATTTTTTTCAAAGTCTTACTGTAATTGCCAGAAAATTTTACATTTCCTTTTTTTCTTGCGTCTCATGATTAATCATCCACAGAAAATTTGAAGATGGCACTTAAATCGTGAACCTTAAGCCCAAAACCTCATTTGGAAAGTGATCCGCTGACGAGGTCAGATCGTGTTGGTCTACTCTGTTCTGTTTCATTCACAGATCGTTTTTGGTTGGAATAAAAAAATCAACGAGAACATTCAGTTTGGCGTTGTGATCTAACGTTTAGATTTTTGCTATTCAATTTCCAACATTTGACAATATTTCACCGTAGTGATTAAAACCATGTGACCAAATTTCCATTCGAAGCGCATGCGCAACACAAAATCAAATGCGTTACACTAAATGTTTTCCGGAATGGGTATTAGCTGCAGGTATTAGATTTAAAGGCTCTTGCGCAACCGGCATGCTTTGCGAATATATTTCAAAGCCGGCATAATATCGTACTGTATGAAAATACCAAATACAGAAAATAACAAAAGAGAATAGCTTCCGCAGAGCATGCCGGTTGCATAAGAGCCTTTAAGTACTTTCGGTAACTTTTTCCGCTTCTCCGCTTATACCTTTATTTGGTAGTATAAGAAGCTAATTTGCTTATTCACATACAGATATTGCAGACGTAACCCAGATAGCAGTGTAAAACTTGACATGTTTCATCAGCAATGTTTTATAAATCAATTTCTTATTGGATTTCCAGGATATTTGTCGGGAGAATCTTATGTCATGGCAATGATAAGCTGTTGCCAAGCACGACCCCCGTATGCATTTACTTCAATAGCTTATTTAAATTGTGAACTTTATTTCCTTTGCTGTGTTATGGCAAATCTAATTGCGGGTGTTAACTCACTAGAATTATTTGTCAATGTAAATTCTATAGAATAAAAATGAAATCTGTCAGTTTTATTTGATCTCACCGACAATCTTTGTATTTGCACGCTTGCTAGGGAGAATTTCTTAAGAACATGGACGTGGAAATAAGCTTAGAACTAGCATTGAAGTTATGGTTTCATTCGACTTTATCAATCTCCTATTCAATGGAATTATTTTTCTTTCAATAAATCTCGTTGACAAATACTCAATCTAATTAGAGTGCTGTTTCATTTTTGTTTGAGCGAAATCCTTCGTAATCATATAAATCTAATCCTTCTGTGGTGTTCCACTGTGAATCGTTTGACGAATAATGGATTTTTCCTACTTGTTTTTGGTAGTGGAGTGCTGTTTCCTTCTCGCATTTACAAAACACTATTGCTTATAGCTAATGCGAATTAGAATGGACCACAAGTGGAACAAATTGATACCAGAGGTTAAACAGTCGATTCAAACTTTTCTACTAGATTCATTACATATTAGATTGATTTATCAAGTAACATATGTGACGTCATCTAATGCTCTGTCCACACGAGGCTCTTTCCATAAAGATTCACACCCTCTTGAGTTCAGGAAGGCCCCGTTTCCATTACGAAAATGAAAACGAAGTCAAAGGATTCCGTTTTGATTTTTCGTTCCCATTAATAAGCTCGAAAACGAAAATATTTGATGCCTAACCGGAAACATTCGCTGTTCAAAGTGGGGTTATTTGGAAACGGAGCCAATTTAAAATGTATTGTTTTAATGGGAAAAGAGAGAGCGGTGACATTCGAATACGGATTCATTCATTCTCCGTTTCAAAACAACCTCGAACATAGCAAATGAAAACAGATAAAACGGAGTACTAGAAACTCTTTTTTATTTATACTTAAACGGAGAGGCTCGGGTTAATGGGAATGGTTTATGATAATATGAAAACGGAATGATCTGAAAACGCTGACATACGACAAAGGAGTAATGGAAACAGGGCCTTAGGCACTCAGTTTACACGACACGCACTCATTTGAATTCACCTACGAAAATTCCTGCCTCTCAGCTAGGTGTAGGGTTACTACAAATCTCAAGTAAAAGGTTTGGTTAGTAAAGTTAAATTTGTGCCTCAGCTTTGCAATGCAATTTATGGAATCCTTCCACGCGAGTTACAAAGTTGACTCGTCCTTTTGAGCCACTGGTACCCAAGGTAATCCTGATCATAAGTCTTAAAACAATACTTGTTTCCAGAGCAACGCACTTTTGCAACATTTCCAATCCACAACAGGATGATTGCTCCCAATGATTGGCAAACTCGTTCTTAACAGCGTGAACGTTGCTCTAGGTCCCCAAAATACACACTTGGATTCAAGCAACAACAAGCTAGGCCAATGATCCATCAGATATTGCCAATTTGAGGTTCAAGACATCATTCGAGGACGATAGCTTCTCCAGCAAGTAAAAGCAGTGCCTTTCAATGTACCTTTGATGCTAAAGAAAGACGTCGTTTTTTCGAGTTGTTTTGTTTCCATTAATGGTAGCATATGAATCCTATTCTTTACAGATTTCTTAATTGTTTGAAGTTCGGTTGACACACAAGCCCTGTTTACACTACAAATTTTAACCTGGGTTAACACTAACCTGGGTTGAACCCAGGTTGAACCCACTTTCTTTTACACTACATTTGCAAGAAAGTATAGTGTAAACGCAAAGTTGGGTTGAACCCAGGTTAGATTCGTCACGCCTGCGCTTCGTTGTGAAGGACGCTTTCTGGTACATGAATCTAGCTGTTGCTGGATGTCTTCGTCCGCTCACATTTCAATTAACATGACTTCATCGTCGCCCCTAAATTTTACCTCTTTCAGCCCTTGTTTCATTCATTTTCAAGATATGCTGCTTTAAATTAAAGGACCTTTTTGCACGAGCGTTCCAAGACGAATTTGTTTTGACTTTGTGTTTGGCGCCTTTCATGGCTCAAAAGGCGCATGCGTGAATTAGAACGTTAACCTGGGGTTCAACCCAGGTTTGCGTTTACACTGCATTTCGAAGTTCTTAACCTGGGGTCAACCTAGGTTCAACCCACCTCCAGAGTAGGGTTGGCTTAACCCAGGTTCAACCCAGGTTAGCTGCGTTTACACTACAAAATTTCTAACCCAGGTTAACGTTAACCCAGGTTCAACCCAGGTTAAAAGAAGAAGTGTAAACAGGGCTATAGATTGCAATTCGGTCCATTAATGGAGAAGTAATTATCACTTATAAGCTTCCTGCAAAACCAGATTTTATACTCTTTATTCAGAATGTAAAGGGATCCCTACCAAGGTATGTGTTGAGGTGGCAGCAGAACAAATCTTTGAGAATGTAAGTATAATTTACAGAGTACAAGTAAACGAAATAGTCCTCAGCGCTCTTAAATCCTCGTACTTTATTTTCTGGCGTCATTTTGGGGCATACTTAAAGTCAATTGCTACTGATTAATGATAGCCACCGGACTGTTTGTACTTCCATCTTCCTTCATTTATATTTTTTTAATATACTTTATTGTATTATTTGTTCTTTTGTTACGGTTTTGCATATAAGGATAAATATCGAGCAATGTTTTTACCAGCGGGCCAGGGAACTTTCTTTGAAGTTTTCAAACCAATGGTTCATATGTGCGCGAACAGTAAAAGATTGACAGCAACCTTCGGACAAAATTAAGGGTACGTTAAATTTAGAAATTACGTTTTTTTAAATATGTTAAAGTTTTTATTTTTAAGGTTTTTATTATTTTAATAGGATGCTCTATATTTTGAATTACCGAAAGGTTAATTTTCGTACTAGATGATATTAAGTGAAAACACTGTTAGAATCCATTCTTTCGGTTGCTGATTCTTTGATTCTTGTCCTAATGTAAATACCAAATCTTCAGGATATCACGACGGGAATCATAACGATAAAACCGCGTTTACAAAATATATTTGACTCTTCGTTTGTTTGGCAAAAGTTTCCTACTTGCTTGTTGAAAGCTTACTTGACGAATGATTTTTTCATTTACGATCGCTTGTTTGTTCACTGCTTTGTTGCCGATTGCTTGATTGCTGATTACTTGATTATCGATTGCACGATTGTCGATTGCTTGATTGCAGGCTGCTTGATGTCGATGGCCTGAGTCCTGATCACTCGAATGCCTAATTTTTGATCCCTGATTGTTGGATTCTTGACAGCTTTGTATCAGATAACTTGATTGCTGTTTGCTTGATGATGATAGCTTGATTGCTAATTACGTGATTTATGTTTGCTTGATGGCGATAGCTTGATTGCTGATTTTTTATTGCTGTTTGCTTGATGGCGATAGCTTGATTGCTGATTACTTTGTTACTGTTTGCTTGATGACAATAGCTTGATTGCTGATTATTTGATTGCTGTTTGCTTGATGACGATAGCTTGACTGCTGATTAATTGACTGCCAGTTATTTCATTTCTGATGGTTGGATTCCCGATGACATAATGGCTGATTGCAGGAGCCTTTCATTGGCTAATGAAGGCGGTATCTTCTAACTCCGTTTTTATTTGTCACTTCAAACTTGACATACTTTTCTATTTGTTTATTTCTAGTTCGCCATTTCCAATCATAGCCAAGGTCGGTTACCTGTACCATCTTCCAACTCTTCAAACTCTCACTGCTTCTTTTAATTTCTTTCTCGGTCTTCTTCCTCTTTGTCCGGGTAAAGCGCTGTCCATTCTCTTCTTTGTCGGATGAGAATTTCTCGCTCTTTTAACACTCCTCTAGTTCCTGACATTAACTATGTACTTTTAGCTCTTTTCTTTTTGTCTTAACTTTGCTTTTTTTCTCACAGGTTCACTCACATTATCCTTCCTGACCTTAAAAATGGTTTTGAAAAATGCAAAAATTTCAAAACATACAAAGCTTTTCGTCTGACAGTCTTCAGAAAATAAAATGTCAAAACATAGATCGAAAACTCTTTCTCTGAAAACATATATACCCATTTTTGGGTCGAAATAGGCCAATAAGAACCACGAGCACATAAATGTAAAATATGCCCAATCAGTACCGCTATCCAATTTGAAAATTTTATCATTGGAGTCCTAGAGAAAAAGTGTGCTTTGACGAACAACCCAAAGATTGGAGGATAGAAAAAAGACGTCCCTCCCAACATTAAAAAGTATTTATAGCTATATTCTATATCTTTACATTCTCAACCAACTTGGCGAAATCAGAACAAAAAGTATCATTTGTGGATTTTCAGTATGATGTGTACAAAAAACAGAGCAAAACGTTACTGTTAATGGAAGGTGCTTCACCTTATAGAACTTTGAACGTTTCGAAAGCATAGATTTTAAACATGTCACATCACATTCCACGTGATGAAGGCTGCTAATAAGCACGTCAGTTGGTTATGTTTAGCATTGGATGACGATCACAGTTTAAATATATTTGGTGTAATTACTTCTTTGATCTTATGGGGCTACAGAACTGCGATACTCTGACATGGGATATTATAATACAAATTTTTAAATTAATAGTCGTTTAGTCCCAATAAATGTAGCATCAATTTTCGTATATGAACCTTTATTATCTGAAATTAACTTAAGAACCTTGTTAAACCTAGCCCTAATCGTTATATTATGCAAACCTAATTTTTTTATCAACATAAAAGATCTGCCCGAAAAGACAACCATGCTTGTTTAACATGTATTTTTTAGCCTTTACCTGTCAAAAGATGTTGTGAAGTCCAGTAAAAAGCTTTAATGAACATCGAAAATAAAATAAAATAGACTAGCAATTGTCTGCTCCGACAAAAATCTCTGAAACGATGCTATCAGTTGATCGCCTATCAAACTGAATGACTGATTGTTCAAGATCGATTTAAACACACTACTTGAGAATTTCTCATTGCAATTGTGTAAATAACCTCGGTATTTTCGATTAATTGAGAAATAGATTTTTGCTTTGCTATGTGGTTACAACCATTGGTCAAGGTATACACGGAAATTGAATAGAATCTTCTGGCTGCCATTTTTTTATTTCTATTTGGAAAAAAACATCGAATCTCTTGTTATAGATAAAAAAAATCATTTTTCTCTCTTGGACTCTTTAACTATGTAAGAGGTTAGTGGTCGCCGATCGGTCACCAAATGCTTCTTTTTTCCTCTCACGTTGTTTTCGGATCCACACCCGAATATAAATTTTCTGGCTTCTTGCCTATTGAGAATTTTAACAATGGAGGCCAATGGTGCTTATGTAGATAAATTCCAAAACTGCTAGGTGAAACGACGACGATATAGGCAAGCGGCACTGATTGGTCAACCTCAACAGTCATGTGCTCGTGTTTCTGATTGGCCTATTTCGATCCACAACTGGGTATATATCTTTCCTAGCGTAGAGTTTTCGGTCTATGTTCTGACGTTTTAAACTCTGAAGAGTGTCAGACGAAAAGCTTTAGTTTACTAAATGTTTGCTTTTTTCAAAGCCATTTTCAAGTTTTGTACCACCAAAAGATACTCTGAAGAGTGTCAGACAAGATGTGCTTCACTGTGCCTTGTTTCCGACATTTGGTACCATCTTCCGATTATCATCTAATATCATTTAGTACCGTCTTTCAGTGAAAATGACCTTATTCATTTGACAAAAGATAAGATGATTTCAGGGTGTGTTTTCTGTAGATCACATATTGGATGTTTATTTGCCCATATTGCTCGAGTGTTGTTTTTATTGATTTTTATCTTCTGCTTAAAATCACAATCGTATGAGTATCTTTTAAAAATCATATTGACCATGCCACTAGTTTTCCTCAAAAGTTCTTTCCACAATAAATGAATATATTGATGAGAAACATATGCAATTTGCAAAATAAGGGAAATTTAAAGCATCTCTTGAGAAACAGCTATTTGTGCGACAGAAATTGTCTTAAGTGGCAGTCATGATACATTTATGCAAATTGCTCTGCTATAATGAGCGTATAATAATGAGCCTGTAAACAATATGAACATTTGTTCTGTTGTTGTCTTGCTTTTTCGCTAATTAACTCGCTTCTAAAGCGGTAAGCGCCAAATTGTTAATTTAGCATTGATAATGTCTTTAAATATGACCTCTGTCATTGCTCTGTAACTGTCCCCTTCACACCATTTAATCGCTCTCAATCAACATGGAAGCTAACGGGGACATCTTCCATTTTTGTTCGTCTTTTTCTTGGCTGTTGGATTCAGACTGGCGCTTTCTCATTCTTTCCACTGGGAAAGATGCATCGAAGGGGCGATGTAGTTAAGGTGACAGTACAATTCAACCTGTTGTTGAAACAACTTCCTCTTCCACCTCGACGCTTTGGAAGCGATATCTGTGACATTGTATTTGCATTTTGTTGCATTTGCGATGTTGTATTTATGCATAAATTGTATTAAAAAACATACATTAGATTAGAATAATCAATACTTGGACAGTTAGATCGAACCATGCTTTTGCTGAATGTTCCGTTATCTTCTTACTTAACGTCTATTCTTGCATTTATCAACTCCGATAAAGAAACAGTGCCGCCTGTAATTATACGTACTTCTAAAAGTCTGTAGGATCCTGTTTCTTTTTCCAGTATCTTCATTTTTTCTGCATTAGCACACAGAAATTTATCGCCATTGTGCATTTAATTCATGTCTGCTTGCTGATTTAGCCTGGCGATAAAGTCATCTAGGTAAAAAGATACTTTGATTTAGCATTTTGTTTAGTTTGCGCTGTTTTCACATTGTCTAAACCGCATATTTAACGCAGTCCTTTTTCATTTACAAGCAACAGGAAGCCAGGATAAAGCATCAGGTAGATTTCAACACCATGGTTTTAAGCAATTAATGCTTTGCACATGTTTTTTATAATAATGGATAGGTTTCGGGTATTGCTTGGAATAACATTGCTTAGCCCTACTACTGAGCTGTTTGAAAAAGAAATATCCTTTGATCCGTAGAGATCTATATATTCTCAGAGTTAATTCTTCGCTTGATTCGTATTTTTAACAGAAGCCTGCGATGGCTGTGTTTGTTAGATATTTCCAGAGTTAATTCTTCGGTTGATTCGTATTTTCAGCAGTTGCCCGTGATGGCTGTGTTTGTTATATATTTTTCAAAGTTGATTCTTCCCTTGATCATTTTTTTAACAGTAGCCCTGTGAAGACTGTGTTATGATACGGTGACCTTTTGTTTACTGATGGTGATGTGGGAATTCGACGCTTAGATGAGTGACCTTTGACATCTAGAATGATTTGATACAAATCAACTGCTAAATGTTTGTGCTATTTCGCGCGCACAGCATGCCGCGCCATCGCGTATTCTCTTTTGACATCTTGAGCGCTGTTGAGAGTAAGTCTCCTTCTGCTGCTGCTTAAACATGCTGCTTCACAGTTCCCTCTAAATAATCTCGAATTCTAATCATGAGCAGTAACCATTTGCTAAACTACAAAAGTCTATTAGATTTTGCATTTCTTTGTAAATGAAATTTACCGAAGTGAATATGTTTTCAATCCGTGTCGATTCCGTAAAAAAATCTACGATTAACCACGTCAATTGTTCGAGCAACTCTACCTAATCCAGCCTACAACACCATTAATTTCAACTGAGGAAAAAGCCGACAATTAATAATTCAAATGTGATTGAATGGGTGACTGATGTTTTTCTCTCATAGATTTTGCAAACTGTAGCGTTTCTCCGAGTCATTTGGCTTTAGCTTTTCGCCTCGATGAGTTTTTTCTCCAAGAAAATTTCTTCTTTAACTACTTTTTCACACACAAATCGCTCTATTATCTAGTTTTGCTTTTACTGTAATGTGCATGGCCTTCTCGATGCATTTTTCTATGACTTCATCAAGTAAAACTTCACTACATTTGCCCTTGTAGTTCTTATCTCTCATCACTAAACAGCGTTTAGGCATTTGACCCTGTCAGTAACTGCGGTCGCCCGATCCTGCTTTTGAACTGTGTTTGGCAGAGATTTACAAAACGGGAAGACTTTGTGTCAAAGTTGCTATAAAACGGGTCATTGTGGCCAGCTCTATTTCCAAACCCTTTCTTGTAAATTATATTACAAGCATTGTCTTTTCGCACAATATTTTGCGTTCCTAATAAATGATCTCATTTCTATTTAAAGCAATTTTTCTTGACAAGCGTCCTGATATTTGCTTTTATTCAACGATAAATTCCGTTCTGCCATACTCACAATATTAAACTACCAATATTTTTCAGCTCAAGCTTCCCGGATCTTCTTTTCTATTTTACCTGTGATAGCATTTATAGAAATATATGTAATTTGTAGCAATATGAATATAATTTTTTTTGTCCTTTCCTGATTTTTATAAAATATACTATCTATAATGACTTTAACATCTAAAATATTATCAGTATGAGACAAAATTGAGCAATACAACGCTATGATTCATCAGTTTGTGTTTGTACATTTATCAGCGTTTCTGCTTGTATCCATTGCTAAAGGAAATCTCTGAACTGTCAAATTAATTAGCGCAGTAAGTAATTTATGAGTCAGGAAAAACATTTTCTTGTTTCATGGTGCTTCCCTATAACCATGATATTTCTTTAAAAACAATCTAGTTATTTTCCACACGGGATATTGAATTGAAAGTGTGCATAGTTCTAAGCTTGTTTTTATATCTTCTTTTCTTTATTTTTTAATATGCTACTTGAGTGATCACTCTAAGCATAATTCAATAGGTTATAGGTTCTTTGCTAACTGATTCTCGCGCTATTAATCTAATTTTTTTGACCATGTGATCACAATCGATTATCAACTTGTTATCAATTTAGTTTGTCATATTTATCTAGTCGTATGATTGAGGCTATAACCAATAATAGCTATAACAAACAAATTCTTTAGCAGGCTGACTTCACAGTTTCCAACTGTACGTTGATGATCTCTGCAAGGAGTAAGTCGTGTCAATTCTCATAATTGTTTCTAAATGTATTTAAGTGAATCTTCAATACCAAATATTGTGCAAAATACCTACGAAATTGTCAGCAAAATACTAAGATGTAAGACCTCCTGGGAAAGGACACAGCTGTTTTGAGAAAAAACTAATTGCAATGTGTAATCCTAACTAATCTTAGACCTTTCTCTGCTCCTCCTTTCAAACAGTTGTTGAAGCCTCCCGCTAGCAGCACTGTAGCATATCTTGAACGGCGTTATGCAAACTCCTTTCAAGTTCCGACATCCATTGTCAGCCTCGGTTGGAGGGCAGATATATTCACAATAAAAACTCATGTGCAGATTGTCTTTCGCGCAGTCGATCACCCACTCCATTAATTATTCGATCAATAAATCGGGCGGCCTTCTTTGAAAACCAACTCTTTTCTTTACAGTCTATAAACGCCAAAAGCCTTGCTTACTGTTCTAGCCTTAATTTTAACTGTTTCTTCAAGTTTATTCCTTGCATTGGTAAACATAACTGTGTTTTTCTTTGTTAATTTTCGTCTTTTTAGAAACATGAACATTTCAGAATAAGATTATCGCCACACATGACATATTTTTTCATCAACCATTTTTATATCGCGATAAAATTCTGCGAGCCTGTGAAATAAGCGAATTTCTAGTTTGCATTGATTTTTTTTAACACTGCTTAAGAGTTTTTTCTCACATTATCTTGCATTTAATTTAATTTCCAACTGTGACTGAGGTCTTTGTTTGAAATATTCAATTTTCTTCCATGGTTTTTAGTGACTTTTCTTGTGATCTTAAAACTGAAAAAGGCACGTGAATTGCAGCTTAACTTGATTTCCGTTAGATTTTTCTGCGTGGAAAATCGAATATTTCTCGAAGAAACTCTTCCTAATGCATATTTACCTGTAAGCTATAGCACTCCATTCTTATTTGACTATGACTAGCCTTATCCATTCTTAAAAGTTTTTATTTTCAGGTTTTTCGTCCCAAATACATCCCTAGTTTGTTACTTATATCATTTGTTTATTAAATCTTTTTGCACAGACAGTTTAATGTTCCTGTTTCAGTTTATGTCAAGGCAGTCTAAAATTGTGCAAATCTACATACAATGTGAATGACAATCAATATTTATAATAAAGTAATTACTTTTTAAATCCTTTGCTAAACATGATATTTTGTGGCAGGGTTATGCCTCATTTAATGTCGTTTAGAAAAACTCTACGGTTATCCAGCGCGGCAGTGTCTTCGCCATGGGACATTATTCCTTTAATCGTCTTCTAATCCGAATTATGCACTTAAAATCATTGGATGTTCTTGCTAGTGCTCTCTGATAAATCCAGTTAGATAGATTTAGCTCATCTTAAAGATATAAAACACACATTATCGTTATTTTGCAGGCAAAGCTATTTAAATGATGTCAATATTCTTTTCGCCGTCTCCATAAAATGCCTCAAAGGTATTAATAGTAATTTATATAATATTTAATTTGTACGATAATAAGCAACCTGTCTCTCTTTGCTTGAAGCATCCTCCTATGATATGATTTATTTCCTTACTCTGCCTTGTTGGTCCGATTTTTTTTAATGATAACAAATGAACTTACTTTTACAATAACTAACTAGCTGACTTCGTAATAACTAACTTTTTGCGTAATTATTTTTTTTTTTATGACCGCAAAATCTTCATACCATTTTGTTAGAGTTGAAGTTACATAAAATTTTGCTCTATGATTCAAAAATTTATTCTTTTCATCACTGCGTGCATAAAACATCCCCGATTCTATGTGATATCATTTTCAAAGGAAACTTTACATGCTAGGCTTGAAATGCAAAAAGCTTAAAATTCTTGCTGTGCATTTGATTAAAGAATCATTTCTAGCCATCAACTTTTCAACTAGCGTTCTTTCTTTGAAATTGATACAACTTTCTATACTTTCATTTTATTATCAACTTTCTAAAATATTTCTGTCTTTTCTTCATAATATATGATATGTTATTATCCAACATTCTTGTTTGCATTTGAAACTCTTTAAGTCTCACTGTTTTGAAAACATACTAAAAGAAAATTGAAATGCATAATGCGAGGAGGACAATTTCTTATAAACTTATGATTCTTTGAAAATGGTTTTGACTTAGACTTTGCTCTATTTTCCGAAACTCCCGAAATTGGGAAATATTGTAATGAATTCCTTCAGTGGGAGTGTTTGGCGTTGTCCAAAGTCTTCAATATATTTTCTTCCTGAATGCTAACTTTTATTGATTCTTCTTTTTTCTGAATCCTGAGTTTTAAAAGCGCTTGTCAAATCTTATAAATTCGCCAGCCTTTCATGCCAAGAATGCTTTTTTTAAGATACATTGTAAACTAAAGAAGGGGTTATGTCTAAAGCTTCTCCGTGGTACCCCAGCCCTAAGACATCAACCTATTATACCCTCTCTCAATTTTTTTGCCTTTTCCATCCTACTGAATACATTTAATGCCAGTCATAACATGCCTCCGTACATATTCGGTAATTAGGTGATGCCACTATAAGAGACTTTTGGTAGACTTTTTTTCGAGATTAAATAACACATGCATCTTGTTTAATATTAGGTGTCGCCAGTTCTATTCTACCTTTTTCAATGATGCTCTTATCTTCAAACATACAATCAATGTATCATAATTTAATATCACAACATCCTGTTTTTCTTCCTCAATGTTTTAACGTAATACATTGCTTTGCTTTCTAGATGATTCTAAATGAAATTACTGTCGTGAAGCCTCCGGATTGCATTATGTGGCCAGATAAGAAAAGACGGGGTACGTATTCAACTGAAGTAAGCCTTTGCTATTTTTCCTGTTGAAAGAGCATCGTGAAATACTTCTGAATCATGGGCATCGCCAAAGGGTGGGATACCGGGGGTCGCTGTACCCCAAAACGTCGGCACAAAAAGGATTTTTGCCAGAAAAGGAAAACATTTTTTCTCACCCTGTAAATTGTTTGCAACCATTATAACGTATTGACATTTCTTTAGTGGTTGAGCTTTCAAAATATGGCACTAAAGTGTTAATTATGAAACAAAATTGTATGAAAATAGCATATAAGATTTTTTATCTCATTACCACATCCTTAAAGAATGATACAAGCCCTTTTTTGTCAGCAAAAATAATTTGCCCTACAAAATATTTGTTTGGGCTTCGCCCCTGCTCTGAATGTCCAGAACCAGAGAAATACACTATGTTACAAATTGGTTGAGATGTGGCCACATAAGCACAGGCTCTTTCCCCATCAAACCTCTATAAATTGGCCTTGGTTCATAACTTTATGAACAGAGCCAAAATTACAGTAATCTGTTTGCAATTTTCGAATCTTTTATTTGCCAATTCTCGTCTGATTTTTAACATCTTTTGCTGATTTGGCATATTTAGAAGTATTTGTGCAAAAAGTCAATATATAACGTTTTCTTCTGAATTTAGAAAGTATTCCTAAATTTTCTTAGCAGCATTCTGAATGAAAAAAAGTCATGTCATGAATTTTGCAATAAGAATCTACCTTGCAGGATAATGTGAAGAAATTAAGTAAAATCTATAGTTTGAATTAATTAGAAATTCATAGGAACATGCATAATTCAATATAATGATATATATAGTATGATAGAATCTACAATAATATTGTTAAAAATATTATTTTTTACGATATGATGTAAAAAATGTATAAAGTTTCCTAACATACATCTTAGAAAGCAATACATCCAACAATCACACAGTATCATGATTTTGACAACCCAGACAAATGATAAATGCAAACGATTTGTTTCTATTATACATTAGATAAATTCAGAATTCAATTATGATTATTAGAAATACGCTATTTGCTGTATTATTGAGAAGGGGAACACTGGTAAGCAAAGCATCATTTGAAATCCTGTTCGTGTACCTTTGTCAGATATGTGGCTTCTTCAGGCGTCTACTTTCTGCTGTCTTTTCCTATGTACTCCCCCCCCCCCCCCTCTGTAAAATAAATCTTTTACCCTGAAATTTTCATGTTCTGAAATAGTAAACTCAGGGACTTTTTGCATATCTATTCAATCCCAACCTTCTTCAGACTTCACAAATTTTTACCAAACTATCAGCATGATTTAATGAGCTGATCAACAAACACTCTTAGAAGAACTTACCTATTTTCAATGAAGAGGCTATTAAATAAACTCAGCATCATATTTTGTGAAAAATACACAAAGGTATAAGTAGATCTAAGCCATAAAGTAATTGCATAAAGGATATAAATGCGTGTAAATAAAATCCTCAGCTTTATGCGAGCTTCTTCCGTTTATTCTAATCCGGGCCTTGTTCTTGCGTCGAGCTGAAAAGTTTTCACTTTTGTTTTTAATCAAATTCATCTCTACAATTAGATCTGAGCTTATTTTTCCTTCCCTTGTGTTTTCCTTTGTGTCGGCACATTTGTAGCGATTTCTCAGGTTTGTTTCTGAAGTGAATCTTTAGCGTGAATTCTCATTGCATTCTGCTTTGCGTTGATTTGATCTGAGCCTTGTGTTTATTAACACGTTCATTATAACACTAGCCTCAAAGTTAATTTCAATGCAGTTTAGGAAATGTGTTAAATGCTTAAGCACACTGATTTTAATCAAGGTTTTATTATTCTTATCTGTGTCTGTTATCTTACAAAATAACATCTATTATAACAAAAGAACCATGGCTTGTAAAACAGTTGCGTTTGTGGTAATTTGAAATAAGACGGAGTCTAGGAAATGACTCTTTAAGTTGTTGGCTGCGTATATTCCCGTCTCCTTTGTTTGTCTAGGTATTCTACATAGCGTCTTTAGTGCCAGCTTACTGATGCCTGAAAAGTCAATTCTAGAAATTCTCACAACAAACAAGATTAAAAATTGTATCAGAGATTGGAAACTGCTGTTTAGAATAGATTCTCTGGCTTTCATTTATTCGTGTAAGTTTTGTATGAAGGTGTTCACTTGAACTTGTAGCACTATGTTTGCAATATTTAGGCACCTACCGAAAAGCTCTATTAAGCCCCCCCCCTCTCTAAAAGCCCCCTCTTCTTTAGCCCCCTCTAGGACTGAAAAAATAAACAAGTCCCCCGAGGGCTTAAAAGAGCTTATACGGTATGTATCCTATAGAAAAACTATATTTCATATTCTTGACAAGAATTAAGAAAGTTTTTCTAAAGGACACATAGGTGCTTCAGTATTGAAACAAAGTACTACATTCTTTTGTCAAGTTCTCCTCCGTTGAAATTGTGTTCAATATATTTACCAAAAAGCCTAGGAAATGTTGAACCTATTCACTTGTGACAATAAAACGTGTACATTTGTGACCAATGAAATTTGTCACTTTTGGTTCTGCAAATCCCCCCCCCCCCCCCCCCCCCACACACACACACACAGTCTTTATTAAATCAATAAAAACGAAGGTTTTATCATAATACATTCTATAATCCAAAAATAAAATTCCTTCAAAAAAAGGAGGAAATCTTATAATTTTTTCATAGATACGCTATGTTTCTTTGAGTCTTTGTTTGGAAATAAAGTCCCTTAGTTTGGGCTTGTAAGCGTGATTTGTCTTCTCTTTTCCTGATTAACAAATGGTGAATCTAAGAAAACTTTCCTTCGCAAATTTTGTCTAATTTCAATATCCTGCTTTTTATTCTGCTTGTATTTTTAGTTTTACGAATGTCGCCTGTGTGTCCTTAGCCGCGCGCGGTAGTTGAGCGTGTATAGGTGTCCTTAGCCGCGCGCGCGGTAGCTTAGCGCATACAATCCTTGTCTTAAAACACTAACATCAGTTTCCAAAACCAAATTCATCCATTTCCCTCTCCCTCTGAGAAAATGCTGGTTGCCTATAAAAAGGGGAGTTAGAAAATGCTTTTTTATTGTGCCTAGATGATATTTACCTAAACTATAAAAAAATTTTCTGCGTGTGAAGTGGACAGAACCGCAGAAGTAGTCATTTTTGAGAGCAGAAAGGGAAAAATGCAAGAAAAAAACCCCAACTGCTGAGTGCTGGTAGTTACCTTGCCCGGCAGTGGAGTTGATTTCGACGAATTTTGAGATACGGCAGCAAATGTTTGACCGCATGTCGTAGTTTGTGACGTACCTCTTGGAGCTTTAGAGTTTTGACAGCCTTAGCATGCAATAAGTGGTCAATCTATGAATAGCTTTCTAAGTTAGATTCATATAAGGGGTGTCTTCTAAGTAGTGTTATTAAGGAGGTTGAGGAGAGGAGTAATGGCCCTCGCATCGATACCTAAAAGTGACAAGTTCCCTCTTCTTGCATATTCTTCAAAATGTCTTTCAAGAGCATTCTTGTCCTTTTGTTGACGTTACACATCAGCTCTTCGTTTAACACCAATAAATCGAAACCAAGTACCAGTGCATGTTGCAAATCTGAGAAACGCACTGAAAAAAAGATTATTACAACTTTCTCTAGAAGAAAATTTTAAAAGTCCAGCTTTAATGGCCGTAAGAAGGAGACCTACTCATAATTTATAAACCTAATGCTCTCAAGGATTAGCTTCTTTTACCTTTTTTTCTCTTTCTAGGCAGCATTAATTGCTTTGTGCAGGGAAACCTGGTTTCCACCAGCCGATAAAGGTATGCTATAACAAGCATGATTGTTGTATCCAATCAAGCTCGTGCGTAAACTATGGATTGCCAAATCCCATCCTCGCAGCACTATGTCCAAATCAGGTTAGATAATCTGATTTTCGATCATTAAATCAATTTACCGATTTGCTAAAGATTAGTTAGACAGTCATCAGCATATCCCTGTCTTTCCATCCGCTTGACAAATCTGTCATTTTTTCGGCATCGTGTGATTTTCAACTACCTTTTTGCTCGTAGTTTGATAAAACAAATTCTGCATGTTATCTCATACCAATGAAAATTAATTTTTACCGTTTTGTTCTATAGTGCTCGAAGCTTTGGTCATTAGAAATGGATAGCTCCAAGCTGCATCTGTGTGTTTCTTTCCTTGATTCAAATGGAATTGGCGACTGGGAAGAGATAGATTTTTGTAAGGTGAAAAATTTTTTCTCAGGTTTGATGATAATATTTAGTGAAATTTCCACAACAAAGCATTTATACTGAAATTGCAATTGAAATTATCTCGTTCTGACTAATAGTCTCTGAAACACCAACTCATTTAGTTATTCCATCATTTCATATTAATCATGTATTTTGAACATTTGTGCTCACATAAGTAAAGTTGATTGGGATATCCACTGAAACTTTAATGAGCTTGCTTACTTGTCAGTTTAATGTTTATAGTGTTCTAAAATGAATAAAGTACAAAAACCCACTCTAAATATCTCTGCAAACTCTAGTAAACTCGTGTTCTTTCTCGACCCTGCACGAAATATATGAACCGCCTTTCAGTAAACATTGTCTAGATTTTGTTAAGGTGCACTACAATATCGTGATTTATAATTTCTTGGAGTTATATTGTTGTGATATTTTTATTATTTGTACGGATGTTATTATTTTTAGCGATATCATTATATGTAATAATATTTTGAATTGATATTCTTATTGGCAAAGATATTTGTAGCAATATTATTAAGTATAGTGATATTATTATTTGTTATGTCATTATTTTTTGTAACAATATCAATCTTTGATATGATATTGTTTGAAATGATATCATCATTTGCGAAGACTTAATGATATTTATATCTATAATTCTATGATTATTTGTAATGATATCGTTTTATGCAGTGTCATTATTATTTGTAGTGGTATTATTAAAGGTAATGATATCATCATTAGCAGTGATATCATATTTTTAATGACGTCATCGTTTGTAATGACATAACTATTAGCAGTGATATTGTTATTCGCAACGATATTCTTATTTGCAATGCAAGACTCACTCACGAATTATACATTTGTCAACTAACTATCTACCTTCAATGGCTTGAAGAATTAATCAGGCTTCAAACTTGCCCTATTTTAAACGATCAAAATAGCTGCCATTTTCATTGGATGGCCTACTTTCTTAAATAATTCTTTCAAGTTTGAGATGTCGTATTTCTTAATGCTTGAATGACACACTTTCACACATGAAAACTCCCGATGTTACATGAGCACTTGAACTTGTTCTACACCTTTGACAGTGTTGAAAGCGGGCTGTTTGAGCTGGTTTTTTTAAAGTACCCAGTTACTCGAAGTGTATCTACTGCGACCATATCAAAGAAGTAGGCGTCAACACGGATACAAGTCGAAGATAAAAGACGGAACAATAGATGCCGTAGATAGTGTTACGGAAATGGAAAAAAGTTTTATTTGCCATTTAAACCCAAATATCCGCATTTACACTTTCTTTATCCAAAAGAGGCGCTGTCAACGGGCCACTTGTAAAATTACAGTGATAAGAGGGAGAGAAACCAATCGATTTATTCAAGAAATCCAACTCTAACCTCATATACTTTCTGCTATTGACACAGTTCCTTGGTATTACGCAAACAAACTCCAAATTTTTCGCGGTTTCATGACTATCAGGTCGATTTAGATCAGCGCTCCACCTCACATTTGTTTTGTATTTCTTAACCAACTCTTCAAGATCAATACTGTATACTAGATATATACGATACTATACTCCTCTATACAAAACTTTATTCTATACTATACTATACTATACTATACTATACTTTTCTATACTATACTATACTATACTATACTATACTATACTATACTATACTATACTATACTATACTATACTATACTATACTATACTATACTATACTATACTATACTATACTATACTATACTATACTATACTATACTATACTATACTATACTATACTATACTATACTATACTATACTATGTCAAAATGTATATCGTTTTTCCAATATATTCATTAAACAGAAGAACTGCTTGAGACTACTGAAGTGTTTTCCTTTGGCCTTGTTTTTAGGTAAAATGTTGCACGGGGCAGTGATGCAACAAGATTTAGGTGAAAAAGTTGCAGGATATATGTTGCATTGTTCTTTCTCATTAAGCAACTCAACTTAATGCCAGGTGATTATGCACATGCATGCTAATTAGACTATGTAATAAAATCATTTAGAACACCAGGTAATATTGTTATTAGAATCTGCAATACCTACATTTAAATTTCTTCTATATAGAGACCAATCGTTTAAAAACCTTACTGCTGAAAGTAAAATCAATATCCTTAGGGTCTATGAAGC
Organism: Rhopilema esculentum; assembly: GCF_057945365.1. Lineage (NCBI taxonomy): Eukaryota > Metazoa > Cnidaria > Scyphozoa > Rhizostomeae > Rhizostomatidae > Rhopilema > Rhopilema esculentum. The sequence continues at coordinate 2,667,756 of NC_142816.1, read as the reverse complement.
TTTTTATTGTTCTGTGTAGAAAACCATAGATGATTTAAAGTTTAAATGTTTTTTGATTCGGAAAAATGTCTTGTTTTTTCAGTTTTTATTTGCAACATTATTTTTATAACTGACACTTGGCCAGTATCTTCAGAGTGATGACAATATAAGAACAACTAAATTTTCTTGGATGTATCCTCCCTTACGTACTCGTGTAACTGTTTTGCCAACGCGTAATACATAAGTCACACTTTAGTCATTGACGCTACCACTATTTTCAGTTTAGTGGGAGTTGGTGCTATTGTTATTAATTTACTTGCCCAATAATATAATTTCTTGCCATTGATAATATATTATTTACTTGCCCAAATTATTAGGCCCTTGAAGGAAATTATTAGACCCCCCTCCTTGGTTTAACACCGTTGCAAAATATAATGTACCCTTAAACGAACTGCTGTTATTCTACTAGAATTGCGATAGCTGAAATTATTAGCGATTTGACTGCCTCCAAAAATGACTGATACACTCCGTGATCAGGCAAAGTTTTTCATGCGATCATTTTGAAGTTCTCAAAATGACCGGGAAGGACTAATTTCTAGATGACTAGTGTTATTAGACACCATGGCCGTAATGCCCAAATTTCGTGATAAACTCAGGCCTTGTCGGCCTTAAAGGCATTTGACACAGAAAAAAGTGGCTTACAGCCATTCGACCACGAGTGGTTGACCAATCAAATTGCCCACAGAGAAAAACACGTGAACAGTTTCCACCTTTCCGCAAATCGGTGAAATCCTAGAGCAGCGCGCAGCTGTTTCATGTGAGCAGTTTCCAATTCCTTTCTTGTGCGCGTGCTTTGATCAATTTGGCCTAAGTTATTTTTAGATTCGCTGTACTTATGCATGTCAAATGCCTTTAAGGATGAGTAACCGTGTAGAGTTAACACTAGGCTCTTCACCACGTTTATAATTGAGAAAACATTGGGTATAAGCCTTTCGTTGCCGATTGGATTAGTAACAACAGGTCTGTTGTATAATCAAACCAACGGGAAATTTAAATGGCCAGCGAAAGCTTCGGGACATAAAGCCTTTAAAAGGCAAATGTGGCATTAAAAATTGGCTAATAAAACAAAAGCGTTTGAAGTGATATTCCAATGTTTCGTGACTTTTCATTCCTTCTTCTTGAATTTTTACTACTATGAAAATTAACTCTCGATTCCGTGCTTTGGACAAACCAAAACATATAATTGTATTGCATTAGCCGATCATGTTCACGACACATGCCCTTTAATGATCAGATATAGATTTGCTGTTACCCTGGCAACTGTCTCCACGTCCTTTTTTCTATCAAAGGTTTTTGCTAAGCTGCCAAATGCCATTTCAAAAGATATGTAGAAATATTCATATTTGTAATCACCACGTTGAATCGATAAAGAACACTTGCTTTTAATTCCTATCGTATGTAGAGAAATGGTATTGAAAAAATGCCTGACGCTTGTGTCAAGAGATCATTTCTCGGACAGTATAGCTCAAAGCACATTTTTGATGAATGCTGTGCTCGCCTATGTCCTATACTATTATTGTTACATGTTCCAATCAAAAGTTTGATTGGCATCAAGATATATTGGTTGCCTTCAAACCATGTCACAAGAGATCTTTGAAATTGTTATTAGTTTTAAAACATAGCCTAAACCATAGATAGTTAAACTACAAATTGATTAGGTCCATGTCAGCTACATGCTGCCAATGAGCAAAACCTGCATATCAAATACAATTATGTATATATGTGTGTATGTAACTACATGCCATCCATGATTTGAAGAAATTCATGCTCAGCCTTTCAAACATTGCCTACCTTTTCTTCTGTCAAATCTAAATCGAAACACTAGGAATTATCGCTGGCTAGAATTAAAATACATTTGCCGACAAATTAACAAATTATTGGAAAAACCAAAATATATCTTCCTTTGTGATTTCCTGCTTTCGTTCTAAATCATTTTATCAATTTTTGTAGTAGTTTTTTTTTCTAAACCCTGGCTAGATAATTGTAATTATTTTTAACTGATGTAGTTAGAAAAGTTAAAATGAGATGTTTCCTCTTTTTTACTAAGCTCGTTCAATGGCTGATGAAGTTTCTGCAGAAACATCTCAAGTAAGAACTCCTTTATTCGTGTTTATGTCAGTGAATATAATCAGAACTGACTTTAAATAAAGCAGTGAATTTTATCATGTATGTTTGAGTCCCATTATAAAAGCTTGTGAATTTTGGTTTGTGAGCAGTTGAAGTATACCTTGATCTTTCAATTTTGTTTAAAAATTTGTAATGACATCCGTTTAGAATTTTACGTAGTAGACGATTTACTGTTTATCCTTTTGTAACTGATTGTCTGCTTATTAAATTTGTTTAGCTGACAGTCATTTTGACGTGCTTTTATTTCTTTCGCTGGCAAATAAATAAGTTCAGTTAAACCAAGTTGAAATTTTGCTCTACCTTTAAACGCCTCTTTTTGATTGTTTCAAACACATCCATCACACAGTTCTCAACACACGGCTACCAAAACCTGGAGCAGCCTCGAAATCTGACCACATGAGAGAACCACAACTAATTCTGAATCCTCTTGATGGACTTGTTGATAAATATTTGACTTGATGCCCGCTGAGATCGTATATTTTGTTAATTGTTGTGTCACTGATAAGTGGCCTCATTAAAATGTGCTGATTCAATCTTCATTACAATCTCTAATAATCTAATACACCTTAGGATTTCAGCGTGACTGTAATCTGTCCTCGGATTCTTTGAAATTTATCGTGGATTATATTTGAATTGAGTGACCTCCTACATCTAAAGTGTGTTTTAGCCACGGTTTTAGCTACCTTTTTACGAGCATGACATCGGCTTCGGCCGTTATGGTGGATCCTTCCTCTAACAATCGTATTTGACAAGAAGATTCTGAGCAGATAAAGCTTCTTATCTTTTTAAAGATTTAATCTCTAGGCAGATTGGGTGACCTAATCAAAAGTCGGCTTCTTTTTTGTGGAATACCTTATTAACTATTCCTACGCCTTCGGGCTTGAGCATTTTATTGCGGTTGCATCTGATATCATCACCCCTTTTAAACTCAATTTCCAAGTTGCCTCTGAGTGAGTATCCGTTTCTTGGAGTGCCTCGAAATGGTTTCCTTTCACAAAAAAAAATTAACTGCTACATTATTGAGCGTCACTTCTCAGTAACTATATCATGTAAATACGCAATTTAGATAATTACTAAGATTTACCTCTCTTTGCAAGCTGACCAAGTCTTAATCATTACGAAACATCTTCTTGACCACAATAAGACATCATGTATAATTTGCGTCATTTACATCCAGGTGCTAATATTTTGTTCTTTTCCAGTACATTATGCTAGGATTTCTTTGATTTATAAAGATAAAAGATCTTCTAGTGTTTGCAATCCTTCAAAAGTCTACTTATTATACTTTTTTTAAATTGGATGTCATAACTTGGTTTAAAAACTTTTCTTAATATTGTCTGAAACTATATAATTGAACTGGTGATTATTGATTGGTATTGAGTAGAAACAAAATTTGCGACATATAATTGAAAGAATGCCTGAAATGTTTAGGGTACGAAGGGGAATATCAAAGGGCTAAAAATATATTTGTTCATAATTATACTTACTGTTGCAAGAACAATGCTATGTCAATTAGAAAGGTATAAGGTGCTTTACCGTCGATATGAATTATTTTCATTCTATCCTTAAAGAAGAATTTCCAAGCAGTTTCTTAAGGTTAAGAGTGATCAGTACTATGGTTTCGGTTATAATATTTTTCGGCCATCTTAGAGGTCGGGTTGAATCTGAGTGTAGCTAATTATGCGTTATGTCCAAATGGTTTATTTTCCTACAAAAATTTCAATTTAAACTTTCAGGCTGAGAATTTGCCAGAATTTAAGACTGGAGCAAGAATACTTTGGAGGCAGGAAGATCAGTCAAGGTGAAATTGTTCTTTAGATTTTATATTACTCTTTATTTTGCTATACCAAAATATTATACTATGCTATACTATACTATACTATACTATACTATACTATACTATACTATACTATACTATACTATACTATACTATACTATACTATACTATACTATACTATACTATACTATACTATACTATACTATACTATACTATACTATACTATACTATACTATACTATACTATACTATACTATACTATACTATACTATACTTTACTTTACTTTACTATACTATACTATACTATACTATACTATACTATACTATACTATACTATACTATACTATACTATACTATACTATACTATTCTATACCATACTATACTATACTATACTATACTATACTATACTTCACTATACTACATGACATTATGCTACATTTAACTAAATTTTACCACATAATACTCTACTTAAATAAACCATGCTATATTTAGTATACTATATCATACTAAACTGCACTATACTTTTTCAATGACTTGATAATGCTCATCTTTCTTAGAAGTCTGAACCTCTGATGCCAAATCTTTGCCTATTTGATATGAATAGGTATTGCATTCTTCGCCTTTTTGTTATGAATGGATGTAGCTAAGTTGCTATGTAGCACAATCAAGTCTATCTTGTTGTCACAGACAGACTGTGTAACCTTGCTCAATCAATGTCAACAGCTGAAGATAGTAGGGCAATGTGTCTTGAACATCTGCAGCCAAAGTCGTGCAGCCTGAATGTATTTTATAAACTCACAAGGTCAAGTATTTTGAATAAGCTAGATTATTAGCAAACTTCATTCAAAGGAAATGATTTATTTTGACTTAGTTGTCAAGAGAATTATTTAATCTTCAATTTTCTGCTACTCTGATGCTCATAATCCACAGAATTAGTAGCTTCAGGTGTAATAGTTCAAATTAGACATTGACAAGCGCAAAAGGTAGTCTCGGATCAGTCAACATTTTAACGTCAAATAGAGCAAGATTACTTGCGCCCTCATGTTTTAGCGGCTTCTTTACAGTATACCTTTCGCTAGATGTAGCTGTTGTTATAACTTAGTGTCTGCGTGTTGATATTATCTTCTATGGTAACCCAGTGCTGATAAACCATCTATAGTTGACCACTTTCTGCTATGTTTAGCAGAATTCATGCCATACACCGCGCAATGCGTAATCTGTATTCAAAAATAATTGCATGGAAGACTTGACCTAACGTAGTAATTTTGAGAAGACCTATACCAATTCTGAATGTTGATAAATCAACCAATATCTTGACCGCCTGATACTAAGTTTGACAAAAGTCGATCGAAGGAGCTATGGTTTGACACAGGGGCGGATCAAGAGCAAATTTGAAGGAGAGGCAGTTGGTAGTGGGGGCGCTGAAAAATTTAAAAATCACAAGAGTACGCTGTATACAACAATTTCAAATACCTTTTCAGAATAAACAACATAACTTTGAGGTAATCCTTGAAGCAAATTAACCTAACGGTCCAAGAACCTTTTCCATCTGATTCTCACTCTTCAAAAGGGGCGCACAATTTCCAAAAAAGGGGCACCAGACTTGCTTCAACTCGTTGGGGGGGGGGCGAATCGTGAGGGAACTGCCCCTGGTTGCCCCCCCCCCCCCCTGAAATCCACTACTGGTTTGACATGCAACTTCTAGTCTTCTGTAATTGCGGTCTTTGAGATTATTGGTAAACTACCAACTGTCCTACTACCAACTGTCGACCTCTTCAATATCTTGCGAATAAGGACCAATTTCTTGTAATGAGAAGCTTTTTTATTTCACCTCTTGAATAATTAGAAATTTTCCAATTGTCGAAGAAAATTTCCAACCAGGCCGCGCCTGCATTAGATTGTTAGCATATGAGAGTTCGATAATCATGTCATTGATAGTTCAAATTAAGACATCACATAATCTACTTATCGATTGGTCAACTACTTTTACCGTATACTACTGTTAAGCATGGATATCATTATTGAATGCCAGATATTCGTGAATGACATGACATACATATACTGATCAAGAAAACAATAATTTTATCACACTGTATAAAGTATGGAAATTGAATTTTCATCATTTGAAACAGTTGTATTTTGTAATAGTTGCAAACCAAACAGCTGCAAATCAAACAGTTGTGATTCAAACATATGCTAGCCAGACAGTTGCAAATCAAAATGTTCCAAATCGAGATTTTATGCATCAAACAGTTGCAAATCAAAAAATCCCAAACCAAGCAATTCAGAAATCCCAAACCAAATAGTTGCAAATCAAACAATTTCAAATCAAACAGTTGCAAATCAAACAGTTGCAAACCAAACAGTTGCAAATCAAAATTTTATGCCTCAAAGAGTTGCAAATCAAAAAGTTGTGAATCAAACAGTTGCAAACCAAACAGTTGCAAACCAAAAAGTTAGTTGCAAATCAAAAAGTTCCAAACCAAGCAGTTGAAAATCAAAAAGTTGCAAGTCGAAAAGTTGCGAATCAAACAGTTGTAAACCAAACAGCTGCAAACCAAACAGTTGCAAATCAAAATGTTGCTGATCAAAAAGTTGCTAATCAAAAAGTTGCAACTAAGACAGTTGGTAATAAAGTAGTTGCACATAAAGCAGTTGCGAATCAAACAATTAAATATTTTCATTTCTTCCTACAGCAAATTTTAGAAATTATTACAGACATTAATTGTTTCCAAATTCACCATAAATCTTTACTCTAAATAGCATATAACTGCTCTATAGCTAAATATATTAAAGGTGCGTCAACAGATAGCGTCACAAGATCTAGCCATCTCTGGCTTTCTGATGATCTCATTATTCGAGAATCTCGGGAGTTGATAAAAGCCATGAGTTATGCAGGAAAACACTTCGTATTATTTTCTTCAAATCATTTGCTTGAGTTTATTAAATTAAACTTTCTTCTTTATTATATCACCCGCTCTAATTTTTTTTTTTGGTTGATTGAAATTATTTCTTGAAATTATTTCTTTTCTAAATCTGATATTGATACAGGCATCTTCTATATTTTTTAGAACTTAAGTTATCTCTACCAATCAGGAAATTGACTTAATGTAAAAACAGAAAAACATTTTAACATTGATTAAGGTTTGTACGAAGAAGTAAAAAAAATTACAAACAATGGCAACAATTTTAATTTCATGCCACCTAAAATTTGCAAGGCATCCTTATGGCATACGTCTTAGATTTGAATACCCCCTTTCTTTCTCCGGAGTTATATTTTCCTGTACGTGAGTCATATCAGTTACATAAATATAATATTATGATAATTAAAAACATGCAAGTAATATTTTACACTACACTACACTACACTACACTACACTACACTACACTACACTACACTACACTACACTACACTACACTACACTACACTACACTACACTACACTACACTACACTACACTACACTACACTACACTACACTACACTACACTACACTACACTACACTACACTACACTACACTACACTACACTACACTACACTACACTACACTACACTACACTACACTACACTACACTACACTTTTAGATGCTTCTTTATTTTACCTCATGCAAACGAATCTTGATCTGTATTAGCATTATATAGTTTAAAATGATATTGCTTATGCTTTTTCCTATCATTTTAGGTTGTAAAATTTGTGATATGAACTGGCGTTCAGATGAATGATTCGATACAGAAGATTTTCGTCGCATGAAAATGGATTCAGAGATCGTGTAAGAAATAAACATCAACTGATATTCGATATGTTTTATATTTTTCTTTTAAATACCTTTTCATTCTGACCTTGCACGCGTATAATTGAGATAATATTTAATATTTATTTTGCTCAAGAAGGTAGCGGCAGAGTTTGATAAATTTTTTATTAGAAAGTGTTGCTATTTAGCATCTGTTATTGGTTGTTTGAAAATGCTTTTGTTTTTAGCTATTGACCGTTCTAGTATTTGAACGTATCTAAATCAAGTATTATTTGCTCAATTTGCTTATTTGTAGTAAACTTTCCACATTATCGTAAGTCCTTTTTATTGAAGCTTGGAATTCTTCGGTCACATTGATTTGTTTCAGTCACGGATATTCTTTAACTTCTTATGGTTCTATCACATTGCTCTCTATCCTTATTCCCTCCGTCTCCTTTTCCCCATCTCTTCTTGCCCATCCTTCCTTCCCCTCTTCTTCTCTCCTTCTCCGTCTCTATTTCTTCCAGCCTCCTTCCCCTTCTTCCTTCCCCTCACTCCTTTCACCTCCCTCCTTCCCTCTCTTCCTCTCTCTTTTTCTCCACCTCCTTTTCTCCCTCGCTCCTTCCTTCTCCCCCATTCCCCTCCCTCTCTCCTTCCCATCTCTCCTTCCCATCTCTTCTTCCCCTTCCCTCTTCTTTTCCTTACTTCCCCTCCATTTTTTTCTTCCCTTCCATCCTCTCCTTTCTTTCTTCTTTTTCTCTCTCCCTCACTTTCAATCCCTCCTTCTACTTCTATTTGTTTTCCTCCCTCTTTTGCTCCCTTTTCTCTCTATCTTTCCCACCTTTCAACATATTGACTTTTTTATCAGAGAAGCTTAAACTTCAGATAGACCCAGGTCTATTTTCTTAGTGTAATCCGGGCTAAAAGCATTCTGTTTATTTTCTTTGAACATCGTTATGGTTTTGAAACATCAGCTCCAAGCCCAAACATACTTAGTACAAGAGTTCTTAAAACCATTTTAAGCACTAAATATGTGTATACATCGTTTTATGTAATTGTAAACTGAAACGTCACATGGTTAAATGCCCCGCAAACAGCAAAATCATTTCCCAGATATAAAATAGATTTGCGAAAGCATTACTTGAATAATTACATTTTGAGAACCATTAATTTCTTTCAGTATATTAGCTCTTTCTCGTTGGTGTCTTTTATCACCTCCTTCTCCATTATAGAACGCAGTGATCAAAACACTGGCTAAATATATCATTGATTTTTCAGTGAGAATTATAAACTGGCTTGCTAATTCCTTCATAAATTCACAGATTCCGCAGTTTCTCTTGATGCATTGTCTATCATTGTCGGAAACAAAAACATTATGAACTTGGTGACTATATTTACGAATCTTTGTTCTGGCCTTTCCTCGTATTAATACCATCACAGTTGCTGGATTTTTTAGGCTTAAATTCATATGCAAGTAATTATCATAATACACAATAGAGCTAATCGACCTAGGAGAGCGGTTTCCGCCCCGAGACTTAAAAATACAACTCTTTTCATGCTGCACTGTCGATAGCTGTGGCGTTTTTATTTAAACATTCGAATTATTCACTGGCATTGTCATATTAAAGTTTATTCTGAAAGCAAACTTTGCAAGCTTGTTTTCCTGTATAGTTTCACTTAATCGTTAATCAAGAGATTTCCTGACTGTTTTTTGCCAGTTCTCAAACAAATTTTTTTGTAAAAAACTCTTATCTTGATTAAGCAACCTTAACTCGGATAATTTTTAATAGTAACTACCGTCGTTTAAGACTAGTGTATGGGGTAGGGAATGGACAAGAAAGGTGCCTTTTGCCACTATTTTCTCCACTTGGTCAATCATAATCATTACGATTTTAATAATTTTCTCCATTATTATCATCTTCGTCTTCATTGTCATCTTTGTTAACATCACTCTTAATTACCAACATTATCATTATGATATATAAATTCATTGTCATCGTCATCATAATCATCATCACCAATCATTATAATCATTAAAAATCATTCTAAACGTCACAATCAACATCGTTATAATCATAATCAATTTTCGCCTGTATCAATAATAATTAACTCTTATAAATCATAATTATCATTAATCATGTTATCATAACCATCGGAATTGTCAATCATTTTTATAGTATTTCTGCATTCTCCCTAAGTTGATTCTGTTGATCGATTAGAGGCAATTTAATCATTCAGCTTAGTCCTCAAGAGCAAATCACACCTTGAAGCGTTTATTTCCTTTAGTATTAGCCAACAGTTATAGAGCTAGAAAATAATATATAACATGGCTGTATCTTTCTATGCTCATCTATGGAAAAGGGTATCGCAAGCTTTTGTTATAATTACGTCATTGAATCAAAATAAAGGCCCAAACAAATGAAAACTTTTGCATAATCTACTTATTTTTCAATCAACAAAATGAAATTTTGGATCAGTGTAACGGGATGTGGAGAATTGGATAGATCATCTGAAAACTGTATTTGAAATTGCACAAAGAAACGTCTAAAGTAAATGACCTAGCTCTCCAAATGCATAAAGAGAGTTCTCTTTGCGGATATATTGGCAACCTTTGCGATTAATTGATTAGAATTAAATGTTCCACCTCAGGACACCACAACTTAATATCCGATTAAAATTTGCCATTCTAATTCTTAACATTATATTTTATAAAGTACAAACCTAAAGAATACGCTATTGAAGATGAAATTCTAGGGAATTTGGTTATTTTTAGAGTTTCCCGTTGCATGGCTTTGTGCTGCGTAAGTTGATTAATTGCAATCACTGCGAAAACTAACCGCTCTATGAAGCTTATAATTGGAACAACGCATGGATTAACCAGCACTGTTGCATCAGGTTTGTAACAACTGCTTTGATTTTCCTCTAGTGAAGCATGCCTTCAGGACAAATTTGTAACGCTTTCTTCTGACAATATTCTAAAAGAATGGCTCTGCCTATACTATACCTGTAAATAGCCACAGGGTTATGATGCACCTCCATGCTTCCTTCAGTAACGTATGTATATTGTGCATATTGTTAATTGTTATGAGCATAATAAAAGAAAGAAAAAAATGGAATGGTTAGCCTGCAATACCCTTGTCGAGCAGCCTGTCAGGAAAATGGATTACTGGCAAGGTTTCATAAGGAGATTAACCAAGTGCTTTGTCGTGTCGTTTTTCTTTGTTGTATACCATGGATTGATGGCCACTCCCTAAAGTCTAACATATTGAGCGGCAAAATGGAGATTCACACCCTAGGAAAATCCCTGTATTAAGTTGAGTTGCAGAAGTAACTGAAGCTAATAAAATGTAAATGACTTATATCTGAATTTACGATACTTTTTCACAAGATGCTATACTGTATTATACTGTACCATACCCTAAGAAAACATGATGTTCTATACTTTACTATTCTTTACTTTACCTTACTTTTGTATGATATACTATGCTATCCTAGAGTAAACTTAACTATATTTTACTATGCTATACAATACTTTACTGTACTTTTACTATACTATACTATACTATACTATACTATACTATACTATACTATACTATACTATACTATACTATACTATACTATACTATACTATACTATACCATACCATACCATACCATACTATACTATACCATACTATACTATACTATACTATACTATACCATACTTTACTAAACTATGCTATACTATACCATGCTATGCGATGCTATGCTATGCTATGCTATGCTATGCTATACTATACTATACTATGCTATACTTTACCATACTATACTGAACGTAACCAATTTTTACTATAGTATACTAAAGTACACTTCATCATACATCGTAAACTAATGTGAAAAGATGATAATATTTACTTGTCAGGGATGAATTTATTTCTCTGGAATTCCTAACTTATCGGTCTCCATTCTATGTCAACTTGTTTTATTCTCATTAGGGTCTAAGACGTAAAGAATTGGCAATGAGGTTTTTGCTATCTCTCTTATAGAATTTGTCAAAAGGCTGCATAGATTTACGAATTTTTCAGGAAAGTGTATATTTAATATTTTACATATTTATTTGCTGTTCATCAAAAGCATAACAGTCTGCAAAGGTGTAATTGCCACAAATCTCCTTTGTTTTGAACTAAATGTCCTTTAGCTTTTTTTCCAAAACAGTTCATCTTTTTGTCTCAGCAGAGTGTTTTAGGTACCGAAAACCATTGACTAGGCTTTAACACTTTTGACTAATACAAAAATCAATCTTTTCTCGCCATTTTTGTAACTGAATTCTCGTTAGCTAAGGGTCTTTCTCCTATATTGTAGGCAAAGTACATCCAAGCATTAAAACAATCATAAGAGAATAATATATATGCCTTGTGCATATATTTTTTAAAAACAAGCCATAAAACCTGAAACTAGGCAATAAGTACTCTATGGTGCCATCCACAGATTGAAAACATAAACTTATCGAATTCCCTCCGTAAAGGGCACTTAAAATATTCCTATTAAACAAACATTATTACTCTAGCAACCAAAAATAAATAAAACACAGAAAAGTAACAAACCAATGGCAAAACCAAGGGGTAACTGAATTTTCTCATCATTAATCAAGCCTTGTTGTTGCTTTGATAAAAGATATTGTAGCCTCTATAATTAATCTGTTGAGAAACTATTTGTTATGCACATCTCACAGAGGAACTATTTTACCAAATAGCAAAAATATAAATATCAAGTGCTGTGTGATCTCCAGATAAAGGTATGTTTGTTAAGATTCGGTTCATCAAGTATGTGAAACCGTATCCCAAAAAGGTAATTAACGAAAGAAGAAAATGAGTAAAAAGTTTAGGTAGGTCATTGTGTGACCAAAACTTTCAAACATATAATGTCAAAAGTCGCTTTACGATAATGCCAACTGTCCGTGGCTCTAGGCAACTGAAGAACAAGTGGTTTCTAAAAATCAACTCTGTCTCTCGAGAACTAGAGTTTTGAATGCTATCTAATCGATATATCGATAAATGGATGCAGAAATAATACTCAAGAAATACCGTCCAAGCAACAAGTCTTTGCGCGGTTTTGTGAACCATGATCTATTTATCCATATCAGCTGTTGCAGTGACTACTTTTGAAACATTTAATTTGAAAACATTGCCGACATGTTTTTCAATAACCTCAAATTGCAGATTGTACAGTGAATTGTTGCACTCGTTTCTAAACAATCACATTTTATGATTGTACAGCTTAGCCTATCGAGCTTGCAATGACTTTCTATGCTTATACAAGGCCTTGTAAATTCTAATCCCTAATTCAGATTTGCTTCGTTGCTTTGACTGAATCCTTGGTCAAAGAAAATGAGACAAAAAGCATAAAATCGATTTCAAAACTAGCACTGCTTCTAAATCAAGAAAGTCCATTCCTTATTTGTTAGAAATGTTTTGCCTGTTTTCATCCCAAAGTAATGAAAGCATGATTTTGATGTGATTCTTTGAGTTCTTTAGTGCTTAACGAGTTTCTTGTCTTCTCCAGCCATTGCTCCAAAAATCATGGTTCTCAGGATTAATAAATAGGAATAGGATAGGTTTAAGCATGGTATAGTTGTAAATGCTGCATTTCTAAATTTGTATTTTGCTTTTAATGTATTTCCGTTATTTGTACGGCTAATTTTTCTAGATTAGTCAAACTTTTCTGGGTATCCTGTAATACGAGAATTTTCGTTACTATAACTTATCAAGTCTAGCAGTGCCGGTAAATGCATCTAGCTAGAAAATTTCGTGATAGAAATGTTTCAGAAAGTCAACTTCGGACAAAATCATTCGGACACCGTCATGATTATTTCAGACAAAAGCTTTCGACAAACATCTTAGATGGCGCAAAATATTTCTTAAAATTTAGAGTAATTATACCATAATCAGCCAAGGGTGACTGAAGCAAACTATATTCCAAAAAGGGAGGCAAATCTGAGTCCGCCAACTATCATTCAATGACAATAAATCCCCTGATCCTAAAACAAAGGAAATCATCATCCCCAAACAACTCTTTACCTTTCTTGAAACCATGAACCTCCTTAGTGATCACCATTATGGTTTCATAAAGTGATCCTTTAGATGATCCTCTAACGTGTGCTACATTTAAAATAATAAAAGCATTTATATTGCGGAATATATGCGCAGGGCTCATTACCCTGGGTGCCAGAGCCTCAGAGAGTCATAGGAGGAAGAACGGGGGAAGAAATTGCGAAGGAGAATGAAATAGTAAAAAAGAGAGACTCCTTCGCATTTCCTTCCCCTGTTCTTCATCCTTTGACTCTCTGAGGCTCTGGCACCCAGGGTAAGGGCTCATGGGCGCATCACAATTGAAAGCTTAAAAGCATATCAAAAGCGCAAAAGATTACAATGTTTTAATTCATTCTAATCAAAGTTAAAGCAATGTATTTATTAAAAGACAGTTTAAATAAATTTGTCTTAAAGCAAGATTTAAAATTTTCTAAAGTAATATTATGCTCTAACTTTTAAACGGAATCTGTATCAAAGGAAAGGGGCAACATTTATAAAAGCAGGATCATCAGCCGTTACTAATCTGGTCTATTATTCGTCTTCTCTTCTTGAATCCTTTTGTAAGAACAGAAGGACATCAACATCTCCAAGAACTTTGCTCGTGTCTGACTCTTCATGTCATGCATGAAAAGTCTTCTTTCTACATTTCTTATGCATTACACCCTTTTTCAATTCGTTTGCAGCCCCTTTCTAATAGGTCCATTTCTATTAGAGTTGATGGCTTCCTTACCAGTCCTCTCACTCGGTTAACTCTGGTGTTCCACAAGGGTGTGTTAAATCTCCGCCTTAAGTCCCCTTTTTTGAATGATCTACTCTCGCCTACCCTAACGAGAATTTATTCTTTCCTTAAAAACAACTATCTGAGCTCTTTTCTCTCTTCTTATTTAAACAACCATTCTGCTATAAACACTCCCATTCAAAAAATGTATCATCCACCCCTTAGTGGTAATCTCAAATTTATTCTCTTGCACAACATCTCTACCCTTGCTGCCTGTTTCTCGTCGACGTTGTGTTGTTAAATTATCAATATTTTACTGATTTTCATCTCTTCTCGTCCCTTAGCCCTGTTATGGTTTTGCCACTTCCTTACATAGCCAGCTAAAAATTGATATATCAGAAAAACTTACAAAGGAATGAATAATGCTAAAGAAATTTTTTCAAAAAGCGAGACATGTGGCAAGCCCAGCATGCCTTGTTGGTAAGACCACTCGAACAAACTACCTCTTTAGCGATGCCAGTTTTTTCTAACAATAACTATTCCTAGCTTAGATAACAGTAAGAGGCATTTGTAGAGGACTGTCTATACTCGACATGCTTTTGGTTTGTATAGCATTCCCTAATGATATTCATTCCCCTGCAGAGTTTGTTAATCGATACCAGGCACTCAGCATCGTTATACAAATGATTAGAGCGCACCGTTGTGGTGCTGCTCTCATTCAACCAATGCTGAATAAAAACAAACATGCAAGACAAGATTCACTCTATAGGCTCCACCTGCAATGCTTCTATTGACCTCCGCTGCTTCTCTTTCTGGTTTACCATTCGAGATTCAGCCAATGAAAACAACCATTTCAATGGTGTTTTGACTTCTTAATGCCCAAGTATTCGATTTGGTCGAGCGGTATACATGTTAAGTGTTTGTTGATAAACGTGTGAATTTTCTCAGAACCTAAGACCTGTGAGAGGCAATTAGTCTTCAATTGTCTCATTTCATTCGATGTTTTCAAGCCAAAGCATTTCAAAACATTTTCCCCCTAATTTGGCGTACAGTTTTAATATTATCTCGAACGTACCTTCTGAAAAATTTGAATATTCTCAAAAGCTATATATTTGCTACAGTTTATTTTTATCAACCTTTAGAAAGGCGAGGCTCTCGTCTGTTTGCGAACGAGCTTTATTTAACAGCATAAATGGATACCTATCATTTTGTCATCTATAACATATTTCAAGCCAAGCCTTACTTTTCATAATATCAATGCTCGAATAATGAAAGGTACTGTTGCCCTTTTTTGTACCTAAAGCGAATAATCCAAAACTGCTCTTTGGTGCTTTTCTACTTAATGGAGAACTTATGTCGCTTTCGTATTCTTGGTCACGTTCCTTAATAATGAGCCAAGGAACCCGGGCACCACAAATTTTTCACAAATTTTCTTCAAGATATGCATATATGGGTCTGCGTTAGGGCTAGGTGTATTAGGTTAAGGTCAGGACAAGAACTAGCTTCGGGGCTATGATCAGCTTAAACCCATTGCCACGATAACGTGATTTTGTCAAAATGACGCATACTTTGACACCGAGACAAAAAGACTTGTTTTTCAAAGAACTTTGCGAGTATTTGATAAAACAAAGCCCTATTCGTTTTGTTGTTAAAAATTCGAATAGATTTGATAAAATATGGCCTTCATCATTTACAAAAGCATATTATTGGATTATTAAGGTGGAAATTAATATCAAAAGTATTATATAGCGAAATGCACGACTCCTGGATTCTTAATGTCCGCCACATTATTGTGGCTCACGCGTCGTTGATAGGTTTAAGGCCTTTAGTTCACAGTCACTTATATATCCATTTTTCATATCGAGAAGCCATGATAATTCTATAGCTAGTAGCCTTATTTCCCCTTCTCTACAAATTGAGCTTTTCTTTGGGTATAGTCCGAAGTATTTGCCCCATTAGTTTTCCATGTTGGGTCAGATAATTCCTTAGGCAATATCCCTTTCGCAACTTGTGTTTCCTTTCTTTCAATGCCCGCGCGATTATCGACTGTGTCAATGATTACTCAGAACCGTTCCCGGCATGCTTTCTTACAATTGTTTGAAATTCCGTCATGCTTACACACTATCACTCTTTTGTCGAGCATTGGTTATTAATAACCCTAAGAAATTTCTAAATTTTAGAAATCTTAGAATTTAGTAAACGTAAAAAAAGAGACTAAGTAAAAGAAACTATTTGCAGGGGTTGATAAATTTCAAATAAGTTTACGTTGATAAGTTTCAAATAATTCATTTGCGAACAGTTTAATATTTTTCTTAACACAAATGCTCTTTCAAGTAGAAATAAAATCAAAAATGTCAAACAAATATGAAATTATCATCCAATAAATTTCAAATACTTAATGATGTATAAATTATCAGTCGATGTGCAAGTAATAGTTTACACTGATTTACAAAGGGTCGATCTCGGTTTATTTACATAAACAACAGTTTACTTGCGTTTGCTACTTGTATTCTTATTTACAGAAAATGTATGTTGCAGTTACATTACTAAATGCCATGGATGTCTTGTACTTTTGTATACCATACAAGCTGATAAGTTAATGGATTGGGATGGTATACAAAAGGGGCTTGAAACCCATAACATTTAGCTATAGTGAATGAACTTTGTTTGTATTATAATAACTACATGACTTCGTATGTCCATGATTGATTCGAATGCATAATTTACCCTCAAGATGAAACACTAATTCATCGCAGAAGCGTGTGTTAATTTAACGACAGTTAGCTCTCTGGAATGTAGCTACAGGTATACGAAGTGGCCGTGGTCAAGCCCCGAGTTGTAGAAAAAATTCGTGTCAACGGGTGAAACACGATGTAATGGAAATCACGTCTAGGCACATAACACTATCTTGCAGAATATATGTATATAGTTTCATAGGCCATAGGGACGAAACAAGTATTTTTTGTCTGGAGAGTAAGGTTTTTTGCTAAGAACTAACTTTGTTTCTTCAAGGCTCGTTCCAATTTCATGTAATATATCAATTGGTTAAGATTTGCTTACCCAGACTGAGGTAACTTTCAAAAGCTAATTTCCATTGCATATTAATTGGCGATCGAGCTAGACAAAAACGTCTGCTAAACCATCTAGATGAAGCCGGGCTCGGCCTCGCAAACGAAGAACAAATCTCCGTTCGTGACAACTAATTCTCTAAGATTTCGGTGTCCTTAAATACGACAATGATAAGCGAGAAGTTTCAAGCATTTGACATCAACACCTTTTTGAGAATCGAACGAATTTCGAATGATTTATTGGGTGCTTTTCGTTTCGTCTTGTGCACTTACCGCTCACTTGTAAAAGATGAGGTGTGACTTTCCTTGGCTTTAAAAAGCTAGTTGAAAACTTTTCTTAAGGATTATCTACTTGAAATTCATCAGGACTGAAGGAAACAAACTATTGTAAACTTTCTGTCTCTTTGTGGTTATCAAACGTGAAGGGAGAAGGGAACGCCTGTATCAATGGCAGAGAATATAGAATGCATTTGGAGCTAATAATAATTAAACGAAAGTGCATAGATTCTTCACGAATAGCCAAAAAATTGTAGAGGAGTGGGCTCATAACTCATTGGTGCCATTTTACTTGATGTGTGTACCCATTTCACGTTAGCTTTTCACGACGTTAATTCAGATTAAAGCTTTTCTTCTCGCAAAATCAGACGAAAATCAACACTTCCCTTTTGCATAGCTTTACTTCGAGTATGAATCATTAGGTCTTAGAATTATGAAAGTGTTTTTAAGTGTTTTTGCCCAAATGACAAAATTTCTAATGCTAAAATCTACTATGTATGGTAGAACATTCAACATGGCTTGTGTTGTATAAAATTGTATTGTTTAAAAATGTCGTGAAAATGTCTTTAACCTGCCTACCAACTTACTGAGTGAGGTG
This sequence comes from Rhopilema esculentum, assembly GCF_057945365.1. Taxonomy (NCBI): domain Eukaryota; kingdom Metazoa; phylum Cnidaria; class Scyphozoa; order Rhizostomeae; family Rhizostomatidae; genus Rhopilema; species Rhopilema esculentum. Next base: position 2,649,355 of record NC_142816.1, on the reverse strand, counting down.
TTTCTGGACTCATTGTTACACTGCTACTGTCGGTTTTAATGTCCTTAACAGATACGCTGACTGTATCGATCTTCCCATGTAGCTTCATGTGCTTCCGCAATGAACTTGGATGTGTGTATGTTTTGTTGCAACCGTCGACTTTGCAGACATACGGTTTATCAGACGTGTGGACATGACTGTGCTTCTTGCGATCGCTACTGTTGGCAAAGCGCCTTCCACACCCCTCGAACTCGCATATAAATGGTTTCTCACCTGATTGTAAAGAAAAGGGTTCCGGTTGAGATAATGAAACAGTAATATCAGACACAAAAAGTTGTATGAATTAGCAGAATTCATAACCAGGCTATAAAATGTAATAGTACGAGCAAAAATGAAAGGTACCAAAAAGATATATATGGTCGATATTCTGATATTTGATGGACATATTAGATTAGCTACCAAATATATACACTTTTCCTGCAATAGGCATAAAAAACATCTGATCTCAATAATAAAAAAGAAGTCAATCATAGATAATATATATAGTGCTTATTAGGACTATGCTCTGATAAGCTCTCTCGATAGGTTCCCCTGCGTAAAGTTTTTGCCGCGCCTAATTGATAGATAATCGAAAGAAGTATTTATGATGAGTAAGTATTTATAAGTATCAGAAGTATTTACTTTAGATTACAAAGGCAAGCAAATCAGGAAAATCTCTCATGAAAAATGTTTTGGAAACAAAACAGCATGGTTCTAGGACAGAATATTCGAAATACTGTACTATCAAGGAACAAGCCTTGCAGTGAGCCATTATTGAAATCTTTATGTGGTAAAATCTTCAATTTTGCTCATACAAATTAATTAGCTATACTCTCTATTCAGGTTTTTAACCAAAACATATAATGCAAATTGAGATGTAGGCCTCAAAACGTTTTCTCTAGACATGAAAAGGCCATCTGGCTTCTTGTGCAATGTGAATAGCTTTCTAAATTTACTTATCAGTTGTTGACAGTGAATTTAGAAAAGTTCCCGAATGGTCTGTTTCGTGACGTGAAATGCTACTTTTCAAAATAGCTTATTTTTTCATACCTCGCAGTGCTAACATTATTCTAACACCTAACAATACTTGTATGTAACCATAAACATAAATGCTCTTTTCGGTGGAGAACATTTTTGTTTCTTGATAAGCTTTCACCCAATGATAAAATTAACCAACACCCTACCCTATTTAGAATTTCCTGCAACCAACAAATATAATTTCATGTGTCTTACAGACATAGAAATGATCCGATTCATACTTTTATAGTTCAAAGTTGTACATTTTCAATTTTCTTGTGATTTACAAAACATTTTTAAAGAACACCAATTGGAAAGCATTCATTGAAGGAGAAAAGCTGTTGTTTTAAGTTCATACAATTCTAAGATGCTCATCACTATAGCAAGACACCATAGACGCAGATATTTATTCTAACATGCTTTTGTTTATTCTTATTCACAAAATCAGTGCTAAAAACCTAGACAATCGTTATGGAGTGTTAAGAGACCGACAGCTCAGTCATAAAACAAATCCAACATGCTTCTCTAAATTCAATCAACGAAGCACAATGGCTTTTAATTCGGTTATGGACCATCGTACTAAGCGCAAGTTGTATTAACAATTGGCAGCACGGCGTCCATTAATTCGTGTTTCTTCAACTGTACGAACTATTAAAAATTGTTCCTCTACCTTCATAACTTGCTGCCAGTTTTAAAGTGAATCGAACTCCAAATGGTAAATACAGGACTTCATGCAATTCAAGACCGTATAATTTGAATAGGTTTATGTTTACTTATTTTCTCTACATAAATTGCAAATTATACTGAATGCAACTGCATCTTATCATCATCTTATGACCATTGCAATTATGCTTTACTAGGTGGGATGCTTCCAGATCAATACAAGAGGAAAAATGCTCTTATTGATTTTGCTATTGTTTTGGTGTGAAGTACTCAAAAATGTGGAGATAAGATTTCTTTCTAGAGAAATTTTCTAGAGGCTGCACTGTTTTCGGGGTAATCTCGTCAGAAAAAGATAATAGATGTTATTATCAACAGAAAAATCAGATAGGAAGATTTTTCTAAAAGATATTTGTAAGTAAATTAAAATCTGTGTGCATTGTTGATGTTCTCACTCACCCGTATGTGTTCTCTTGTGAATCTTTAGGTTTTCACTCCTCGCAAAAAGTTTGCCACATCCAGGAAAAGGGCATGGGAATGGCTTCTCCCCTGTATGCACTCTAAGATGGTTGATCAACTTGTATTTAGCTTTAAATGGGAGCCCATTTCGAGGGCACTCTTTCCACATGCAAATATGTTCGTTTGAGTCATTGATACCAACATGATCTTCTGCAAGATGCTGCACAATGTCCATCATTACGAAGAATTGCTTGCCGCATGCCTTGTTTTTGGTACTTGCATCTGTCCACTGGCAACTGATAACTTGGTTCAAGGGCTGCCTGAAGTTTCCGTGTGGTTGAAAGCCCATATGCATGTATGGACTGCTGTAGTAATCGAAAGGACTCGGATAAGGCCCAGGTGACTGTTTGTCTAAATAATCAGCTGGTTTCATAGAGTACCTCGAGAAGTGTGAATGTGGGGATAATGCTTCGTGGTGTGGTACAGAGTAGAAACCATGTGCAGGGTTCTGGTATTCAGCTTGGTGATCATGGAATCGACCAGAGTTATTCGAATGATGTCCAGAGACCGAGCCGCCTGCAAACATACAATGTTGTCTTGAACTGCTGTTTTCAGATGGTAGAATGCCAATGCTTTGTTGGGCTGGAACTTGTGCCACTAAACCAGCATTTTCTGCCATGGGCGGAGGCAATGACGACCGATACATAAAATCTCCTGTAGATGAGTAACCTTGTGACGATCTTCCACTTGATCCATAACAAGAATAGCCAAGGTTGCTCTGTGTTTGATAACCTGGTGGTTGTGTTAGCTGTTCTAGATACCTTGGTGTTGAATAATGTCCCAAGGTTGACCCTCTTTGCGCTGTATCCATCATTTAATACAGTGTTTTTTAACTTGAACAATAACAATGGTTAATTGATTTGTGCTCGGGAATTTCCTCTCACCCAGTTACGTTTTCTCTCTTAATGCAACAACTGAGCTCGCTGGTGGTTGCACACTATGCAGGTCGTTTGCTACCAAAAGGATCCGCTGGGCTGTGAATGACTGTAGCCGCGAGATCAGACTGAATCCCACTATGATAATCTCAAACAATCCAAAAGCAATCTTCAAACAATCTTGTAATAATCTTATGCTGATTATGTCAGCTTCTCTAACCTCCTAATTTGATTTATCAAAATATCTTAGATCTAAACAAACCACCTCATTCGCTGATATCCGCTCATCGCTCTTCTCTACTCTTCGCGATCGCCTGTGTTAATACACGGAATGGTGAAATCGCGCGAAACCAGCCTTTAACAGAGAAACCTTCACAAAGCATCTGTCCTGGTCAATGATTGACACGACGGGGAGTCAAAAGCCGCGTTTCATTGGCCTTCATTTCATGCTTGACAGTTGATTGACAGATTACATTGACATGATTAATTAAATTGCCCAATCACGGAAGGGCAATGTTGAAGCATTGGAAAAGGTACTGTACGTCGTAAGCCAACTCAAACCGGGGGTTTCAAAACGGACTGCTTACATGTAGTGAAATGTATTAAAGGGAACCCCACACAGAGGGATAAAAACAAATGTCAAACAATTCTGCTCTAAAAGTCAAAACTTTTTTCTATTTTGTAATTCGGCTTCATAGATATTAAGGGCTAAATAGGGGTGGGAGGAAGGTTTTGAAAAAGGCTTTTTTTTTAAAACTTTCGTTTACCCTCAAACCACAGAAGAATTGTACTTGAGGGGGCCATTATGCAGATAAGTAAAGACAAGACATGTAGAAACAGGTCAATATTTTCAACTTTTTGAAAATAGAGATAAAATTATGATATTCCTTTTAATATTAATTTTGAACAAAAACTCATCTTAGTGTAGATAAAAACTTCCCAGATCTTGATTTTTATTTACCATCAGATTTGTCAGTTTCATCACATATTAAGTGCTGAACTAAAAAATATTTTCAAGATAATGTTGTCTCTTACCATGTACTAGGTTAAAAAGAAGCTTTGATGGCGTTTAGAGAATTTCAAGAAGATTATGGCAAAATGTAAAGAAAATTTTCTGTATAGAAATGAGCATTGTAATTTGATTTCGCTTCACTCATCTCCAAGATTTCCGTATTAAAAACAAACGACAAAGGTCGTTTTTAAAGAGATAAAAACGAGTCGTTTTTCACAGAACTGTGCAAAAATTATTGGCACATGCACTTAACGAAGTCGTGGGATACAATTTTGGAATAATCTTCTCGGTTAATTTATTGTTTTGCGTGAAACGTTTTAGTTGAGACCACTTCATTGAAAGTTCGCACATATATTTTCGTTTTTGGAAATCTATCACGTCGTTTTGAAAGTGTAAAACACCCTTCGGAATTGCCTTAAATTTTGTAGTTTGTGCACAGCTATTGAAGCAAAGGTTCAGTAGGCAAAGTATTTGGATGATTTTTCAAGAGGGCCTATTTTCCGCTGAAAAGCCTTCATTCATATCACAGCTCGCTAATTAGTTTAAAATTCCATGCATAGACAAAGCTTATTGATAAGTCGACGAAAACTGACATGAACAGAATTAGTACTTTTTTCGGGAACAAATTTTTTCTAAATCCAACCTGGTTAAGATACGTCCCGCTCTCTGGTTTTTAGTTTTGTGCCTCGGGGACATATTTAGACCACTGACATTTGCGCAAATTTTCCAGATTTAAAATTTTCAAAATACCAAAACACAGACGCGACGAGATATTAATGATTTATTTGTATCAATTATCAGTAGCTTTTACATCTCTTTACCACTTTTCTAAAAACATCTTTGAATATTCTTGAATTTAGGCACGTTTTCAAGTTGCAAAGGTCCTCCCGCTCTACAACTTTAGCAAGCCTCCCCCTGAATTCACGTCCCATGTTGTCCTAATTTTGAATCCCTCGACCCTTTGCTACTACAAACCACCCAGAATAAAATACTAATTAACAAGTGAGTGCGAATTTTTTATATCAGCTTGAGTAGGCCTTGAAATTGTCTTTATGATCATTTTAGTGTGATGAATGTTAAACAGGAAACTTCGCTTCCTTTGCTGATCTCAAGGCGCGCTCCACGAGGAAACAATGGACACCATCAAGACTAAGTCACACCCTGACGCTAACATTTCGTGATTTGTTGCCGTTACCGGTGAACCATTGTGATAACGCAACACTCTTTCATTACATACAGTAAATTTTGTCACAATTGCAGGACCACCTTAGCTAAAGTTTTACAACACGTAACCTTCAATTTTTTAGAAAGGCCTAAGGATCTTTTATCGATACAAAGGATCGATACAAAAACATTAACTGAGACTGCCTGAAACTTCCACGCGCTGAAAAAGTACGCGCATTTTTATAAAGAACAATTTTATAAAAATAGGAGCCTCAAAATTTATCAACTGTAAAGAAAAATTTGAGAACGAGCTAAGGCTGAAGTACTGTAAAGTTTAATATTGAAGAAAGTTGCGAAACCTCCTCAAAAAACTAAACTTCATCTCGAAAGAGATGAGTTTCACCATCTAGGGGTGCATTGTCACTTCCCTTCAGCACAGTATTCAGTGATTCAGCAATTTAAGAACAAATTAAGGAAAATCAAGCCTCTAGGTTTTAGAAAAATTAATAGAACCAGCCTTTACTTCAATTCTTCAATTCACTGGTTCTTATAAAAAATAATTTGCAGACTGAAGACCACTTCAAGCAAAATTGCAACTAAAATAATTTTGCAATTAGCTTTGGCAATGTCAGTTTTGAATATAAGATCTCTACAAAAGAGGCATTTCAGGAAATTTTTCCAAATTTGTTTCTGGAAGGTTTTGCATCATTAGTCTTGTCTCTTGTCAAGGGCAAGAGAAACACAGAGACAAGGATCTTTGCCCAATAATCTTGACTTCCAATATTTTCTACTTCTTTGCTTCTTTTTCAACATTTCACCAGAGAAACTCTCACTTTCAGTTTGAAAAATTATACCCTTAAATATGCGCTAATGTTTTCTAATTCTAACTTTTAATTGCCTTCACTTTTTTGCTGCTTATTTGAAAAGCAATTGTGTTTTTAAAAGGTCGATATTAATTTTTCAGATCATAGATTCCCAAGGAACATGTTCTTTTATGCCAATTATTCCAAGAAAGAGTCTTCTAGTATTTTGCAGCCTGACCATCTTTTTTTGAGTTAAACCATTTTTATTTTCTATTTTGAGCACTATTGTGGAGAACACTCATTTTATGATAAAGTGGAAGGATCCCTGACGTCATGACCTTGAAAACCTTTATAAAAAGTTGATATCTTGCCAAGACACGTTAAACTGATCAGGTTCTTTAGAAACAAATTAGCATCTTGCTCTCTACTATAGAGAGGTAAATTTTTGCCAATAAAAAAGTTACGACACGGTCAATATGCTACAAGATATTCAATGAAGCTATAGGCTTTGCAAAATTTATATACATTGACTTTTATCGAATCAAAATTATTAGTCAGAAAAAGATATAATCCAACTTTTATTCTAAATGCATAAATAATATCAAACTAGTGAATTTTTGGTAGACATTTCTCTTTGTCTGAGTTTTAAAAACAGGAGAGCTGGATTTGCTTAGAGACATTTGTAAAGATAAATTTTTTATTATTGCAACAGCATTTTCACATTTCTATTGTTCTAGCCTCATTAAAATTGAACAGTGAGTAAAAAAAAATATTTATATTTTTAAAAAAACCTAGAGATTTTGAAATGTATTTGGAGATACAAACATTTCAACTGGATAGTAAAAGTCATTATAAATTACTTTTGTGTAAAACATTGTTCGTTAATTACTTTATGAAACTCGGTTGGTTAAAAAAAATTTTTATTCGTAGTTCGTCTGGATACCTTTTTATCTCATTATTGTACAAAGTATTAAAATCTTTTATGAAAAGGCTAGAATCTTAAATACTTCTGTGAGATTCTTGCAAATAGCGTACGAGATTTTGCCTAAAACAAAAGGATTTCTGGGGATTTTCAGATAAAATATGGGATTTTCACAAAAGGTGTACGAGATTTTCTCAGAGTGATTTGCTCCTTGGAATAGGCCACTCATCTATAGACCCTCTTTCTTCTCCGCTGAATGTTTTATCCAATTTCCTATCCTATTCGTGAAAAGTCTTCATGCCGGCTTGCCTGAACAGTCCTATATACCCTTCCGACGACACGTGTAATCATACGGATTCCTTCCAAGCCCCTTAAATATTTTCCTGTCATTGCCAGCCTGTGTTTCCTTAAATAAATTTCTTCTCCAATCTAAAATACCCATAGACTTTGTCGTTACTCGTAAGACCCACCCCTTGGCTTCGGTCCATTCATAGTTTCCTCCTTGACATCAAAACTGTTCCTATAGAAGTCTATACAGGTTTCTGGACGTGAAGGCAAGAACATTAATACTTTGCAAGACCGGAAAGACCATTTTTGCAACAATCTAAAGTGATTGGCCTGTGAAAGTGAAAGTGAAAGTGATTGACTTTTTACATTTTGTAGGATGAGTTGGACAATACTGTGCTCTCCTTTTGCAATTATACCTTGTTAGGTTAAGGAAAGTGCCCTTCTTTCTGCCTAAATCCGAATCTTTTTGCCACACTTACGCCATATAGTTGTCTAGCCTTCTTCTCAGTGGCCTTCCTACTTCGAAGTGCATCTAACTCTTCTAATCTTTGCTTTTCTAATGCCTGCACCGAATTTGGCAAAGATATTTACGATACACCGTCACTAAAATGTTGTGGGGTCACTATATGTGCAAAGTTGTCTAAGCACACCTAGGTGTACAAATCGCAAAATTTTCCTCACTCTCCCATTATCAACAGCAAAATGCAACATTCTCAAAACAAAAATCTATAGCCTTATAACTGACAAGAGGTCCCCTCTAATTTAACTCTAAATGTCATAAAATAGTGTTAGGATTCATTCCTTTAGAGTTCTTATCTTCAGGCCATTTTAGTTTTAGCAGCACAGAAACAAAAAAGACCTAAATCATTTCACATGCTACTTTTTTTCAAAAGAAAGTAAATTAATTAATACATTCTGTAAAAATTTTATTTGCTCCTGATTTTTTACAACCATAAGCCAAGTGAGGTAATATGGCGAGAACATTCTCTTGAAGATGTCCTTGAACAATGTTTTATTCGTTCGTTTGCCACCGTATTTGAGCAAAGGGATCATCACCTCCTGGCTTTGCATAGGAAAAAAGAGATGCTTTTTGATGCAGAATATGATGTATCAATAAAATCCAAATGAAGGAAGCATGGGAAATTGAACCGCAAACCGAACAGTTCCAGGAAAGAACGAGGGACATGCCACTTACGAGAATTTCGTAGGCCTTTAGAAAGAAAACCTTTTGTTTTTGAGAATAAACCCTAGATACCCTTCTGTTCTGAAAACATCTCGTACGCTGTTTAAAAAGAGAGATTAGTTGGAAAAAGTGTAGGTTATCGAGACAATGAATAAACTTGCTCTTAATTCGAATGTTTCCACCTACCCCCCCCCCCCCCCAATACTTTCTTATGAATTCCTGCAAAACAAGCACTCCTGACTGGGCTTCGTAAACAGGCTTTTGCCAGTGACATGACAATACGTGCCCCACTTATTGACATTCAACCTTTTCGGCAACTAAGTAGCACACGATTATTGCTTTAAGGCCAATTTACGAACTAAGTAAATATGGACATACAAGTGCATGGATTCAAGATTATTTAACTTTTGCGTCAGTCAATAAATCAGATATTTGTTTTAGAAGCCGACAGAATATGTGGTGAGGAAAGATTGATAGGCTCATAATCAAAGCTGGCATTTATGCCATGAGTGCAGCTTTTAGGAGCCGCATAAAACAGCTACATATGCCATCAGAATGTATTTCTTCTTGCCCAGGCCCAGTGATGCCTATCGCATGTTGGCATGAGAATTTGCAGACAGTGCCCATCATTGTTACATTGTGAATAGCCTCGTTATGACAACCAATTAATTGGACCAATGACGTCGCCTCTCGGTATTGAGGAATCCAGAATAGGCAATGGTCGCATAACCTGGGTACCAGAACAACGAGATTTCGAGCGCGTAAATAGAAATTCCTTCGTCTCAGATAGACGCTCCTCCGCTTTTTTACTGCTATCTTCTATTTTCACCAGGAATTGTCGGTAAGTTTGATAAAAATGCTCTGTCAAATCTTTTTAGGGAATTTTTGAGGCCCCCGAAGACTCGAACTGTTGGAAACTGCTCTTACATTAGTCTGCAGTCTGTTACATTCATTTACACGTTTTTTAAGAACCAGTCAATTCAAGTGCAGGCTGACTGTTTTTGATTTTTCAAAATTTGAGGCTCTTAAATGTTTCTAATTTTAATAGGGTGTAAGCAGTGCGAGTGCTAGCTTTTTCGCTCTTGAGAGGTAGTCAGGCCTCATTTGCTAACAAAGTAAGTGAGACAACCTTCATTTGCCTACAGATTTGAATATTCACCGAAAAAGCACCCACATATGGCTAAAAATCCTCAATTTTGATAAAAACGTTGTTCAAATCGCATTTTGCAGAAACTCAGCCTCAGCTTGTTCTTAATTTGTTCTTAAATTTTGACCAATTTTGAAGCTCGTGTTCTTATAAAATTGTTCTTATAAAAATAAAAAAGTGTAGTGACGCTCATAGACGTAGGAACCTAGGGCAAATGTTTTGAAATGCTTCCTTCATCTATTTTAGGGCATTGATAAAAGTTAGCACCACTCTCTGGAGTTTTCAAGAAGCCATGTTTATAATCGAGAGAGCTTTATACAACCTTTAAAATCTTAAGCGAAAACAAATGTACAGTCCTTTCTCAAAATGCGACCAGTTGTCGGATTCTCAAAAACACAAGGGCGACCTGAATATTCTTTAATTTGCTTAAAATCAAATCAGTACCAGTTTGGTGTTTCTTATCGATTGGAACAGTGCGATTGCTTTAACGTGTTTGGGTTGGTAACCGAGATAAGGTTTCTTATCACATAAGAGGCTGTGCACCGCCTTGAAAGACCGTATTTTGAAGGATGATAAAAAAGTGATATGAAAAACACATAGTATTTATCAATGATAAACGTCATCATTGTAAATGATTTATTTATGTAAACATCCTTATTAATCACTGCTGAAGTAGGACAGTAAGCCTTGGAACCTATCTATTTCTGTCAATAATAATAATGATGATAATAATAATAATCAGGAGCAATTGCACCCGCATCAGCATTATGAGAAGATACTCCTTGGCATTGTGTAGCGAAGTAGGACAGTAAGCCTTGGAACTATCTATGCGGATTCTTCTTGGAAGTCGACCTTCTTTGAGATTTATCTAAGTATATAGACACTACCCCCGGCAACCCTCGCAGTGAATGCCAATAGAGTGCAAGTAGCCTTGCAATCTCGTGAATTGTACAACATGCTTCAAAATGCTTCTCAAAAAGAAGACGCTTTATATGGTCGTGAATCGGTTTATCTGACCATAAACTCAACTTGTTTTATTGCTAATTTACATGATAGAAAACCGCAATTCATTTCCCAATTAGTCAGCTTTTGTGGTTATTCCCAAACACGATGGCGTTTGTTTTAGATGTTTAAGAAATGCCGTTGAATGAATGAACAATGTGAAAACAATACGGCTAAATGAATTATATCTAGTGTCAGTTTGTCCGCTTAAAGTTGCAAATTTACGCAGATCCGCTCAATGAGTTTTAATTTGTTTAAAAACAGCGAGGAACAGTTTTCAGACAGCGATAATAGATTCCGAAATCCTTCTGATTGCTCTTGAAAAACGCCGTTCAATTATCACTACTCTAACCCTTAGATTAAGTGTGAAGTTGTTCGTTTGTTTGCTATCATAAACCTTATTAGCACCTGCATGAATTCGTTTGCGTCGTTTAACACATCTATGCTCTCAAGTTATTTCCTCAAACAGATCTTTACATTTTACGATGAGCAATAACAAACACTGTTGAAGTTCCTAAAGTAGGCGTGGCGAGCACCCATTCCTTGAACCATAGTCAATGCTTAAACTAATAATGAAATTCATATTTTTCTTTCCACGTTTACGGCATTTTGATGAAGAAATATGCTTAATCCGAGCAACAGTGAAAAATTTCTGATTGCACATCATCAAACTTCACATAGAAACATGAACTTTTATTCCAAGTCTTACTGGAATTGTTACGAAATGGTTAGGTGTTATTTATATCAGGATCGTACTGCAACCACTGATTTCTATTACTCCCCTACTGACAGCTTAGCATGTTCGCGTGAAACTATATGATCCAAAATAATAACCTAAGGCTGTAAAGAATAGCAGAACAGCAGATGGGAGGGCAAGAATACCATATGGGCCTAAAATCAAACAGAACTATTTAATTAATAGTGTGTGCAAAGATAAGAAACAAAAAGCTTGAATTATTGGCAGGTTTTGCTTGAAATTTTCCATATAAAAACACTGCATGATTTGGTAAATGAATTGCTCAATAACATATCGCCCAGCGAGTGCGAGTAAAATTTTTGAATAAGCTAGCAGAGTTATCCATGGCAACGTAGCTTCCCACAGGGAAACCAGTTGTATATCTACTGTTCGCTTTGATTTTTAGAAAAGAGGAGGAAATCGATTTTTAAATTGGTCGGGCATTTTCAGGTATATTCATCGATGTTTGTTGTGAACTGGTTAGCCTGGTTGCACACTCATGTTTCAATGGCATGCAATTAGACCCATATTGGGCCTATTCTCTTCAAATCTATTCTCTTTTCTACCTACAGCGTGGTTTCTTCATGTTGATGTTATTTCTAGACAAAATAACCAAAATACCTCGACAATTAGTTATTCAGCACATCATTGTTTATTTTTTGCTCCTATATTATGAATCATTCGGTGTATAAAATATTACTGATACTTTCGTTGCAACCCATCGCTCAAATGTTATTATCTTCATAATTATCTTCTTATTAATTTCATAAGAACACGAGCCTAAAAATTGGTCAAAAGCTAAGAACAAGTTAAGAACAAGCTGAAGCTGAGCTACTGTAAAATGCAACATTCAACAACGTTTTATCTCAAAAGTGAGGATTTTTAGCAATGTGTGGGTGCTCTTTCGGTGAATATTTAAATCTGTCGACAAGTGAAGGTTGTCTCACTCATTTTGTTGGCAAATGAGGCCTGAGTACCTCCCTAGAGCGAAAAGCTAGCAATCGTCCTGCTTACATTAATTTAAGAACAAATTAAAAACAATCCGGCCACAGATTTTCGAACAAAATTAAGAACAGTCAGTCTGAATTTAAATTTACTGGTTCTTATAAAAAAGAGTGTATTAAATCCACAAGACAGTTCTTCTCCAATGCTTTTTCAACTAGAAGAGTTCTATTGGTTCATAATTCTATTGTTCCAGTTCTTTCTTTAGACCCCCTTCTTGAGTTTCCCTCCATGTGTCTCGATGTTTGGTCGTCACAAACTGTTTTCAAACAAATTTATTTCAGCAACAATTGTTGAACCATTTACGCTTAATCGTAGCTACAGCGGAGGATTGGATGACTTTTTAAATATAATAGGCAGAAAGTTTGCCGGTCATCAAATTAATCATTGATTTGTAAAGAAATTATATAAAAGAATTAACCAAATCGAAACTTGAATACTTAAGCTCGTATTTTTAACCAGACATAGTCAACCCATTCTCCAATAAGATATTCATTGCAACTAGCTTCTTGATTATTGTTACCCTTTATTAGTTTTACTTTATTAGCTTCTGTCAAATATCTATTTGAAAAAAGCAATACATCGATATATTTGAAGAAGGCTATAGATCGAAATAAAATTTTTATTTTTGGCTCGATTTTTGGCGTTTAAATTCATTCTATTGTTGGCGTTTGAAGTAGGTAGATAGTAAAGTTCTTTTACGAAATATAAGATATCTAAGATTGCTTGAGAGCGCGAATTTTAACATTTTAGATTGCATATTTGGTGATTCAACTAAGAAAAGAATAAATTCAGTTATAATACCAAGCACTTGATTATCTTCAACAAAGCAGGGTAAAATCGAATCTACCCATCTTTTAAAACTTTAAAACGAAATTCAAAGGAAAATTGAAAATCAATTTACTGATAATTTGTTCTGTTTGGGGAAAGACTTAGGCCTAGTACGTTCTAACATAAAATCGTATTGATTTGATTAAGAACAAAGCTTTCTTTTAAAGAATTACGCTACAGAAATTGCAAGCTTTCAATCGTTTTTAGGGTATGTTTCATACTTTTGGCAAGAATACTCATAAGATCAAGTCAATTCGTCCTGCAATGCCAGAATCCTCTTAGCAAGCAAATCCACAAATACTAGAATGCTGATACCATTTTTGCAGCATAATTCAATTATATTTTTGGTGTTCCTACTTTATCTGCCTTATCAGCGGGATCACTTAGAGATGCCATGTCATTTACTGCCGCCATATGCCACACAATGCTGATGCAAGAAGGCAAAAGTCAGGCCAACTTCCATAACTAGATTCATTGACTGAAGGAGCCGTTCAGCATTCTTCTGCCTAATGGCGCTGAACAAAGACAAGTTTACGCTTTTGTTTATCACAAGCTAATCCTTCTAAATTGACGTAACCAGATTGAGCCTGGATACACAAAATCCATCTTGACACCAGGTCATCCTGACATCATAGCAGTTTCAAATTTTTTCTTTTTCTGTCTCTTCTTACCGAACTCGTTGCGGTCCCATACAGAGATTTTGGGCTTTTCACACTCTCCATGAATGGCAAGAAACATTAGCACGAATCTTTAGCCGCACCACCATTCTGTAACCTCCTATTTAAAATAGATTAATTTTTTCTAAGGTATAAAATATCTTACAAATGTCGGCCTTTGCATTTACGACAGATAATTTTAAATGTAGTTTTTATTTTTGTAAATGCAAAGATAGTGTCCAAGGGTCATCCAGGGTGATTATTACTCTACAGGGAGATATTTGTTAAAGACAAGAACTCCCTCCCTTTTTCATGCTTAATTTGCAGACAAGCAAGGTCTTTGAGTCCTTGAAGCTAGATATTTATCAGGCAAATTAATGCGTGAAAACTGTAAGTGTGACGAAATTGCTGGTTGCGAAGCAAGATCTTGATAACAAAAAAGTCAAGTGCGTAATTTATCAATTTCACCCTATTTAATTCTAAATAAATGGACAAAAAGTCTCCATAGGTTCTTTAAAATGGAAAGTGCGTTATCTTCAAAGAATATCTAGTGAATGATGTAATCATTATTTCAACAATTGAAAGTAACAAAAACTATATAATGAAAAAGAAAACAAAACTCTTAGATGAGTCAATTTTGCATAATTTCGAAACTGCTTAGGTACTGGGCTGCAGTATGACTTGCAGAAGATCAATTTCAAAAGCAAGCAATAAGCAGAATCAAAGGCCTTAGAAACATAAATCGTTTTTCATAAGGTCCAACGCTTTTGCGCCAGTTTCCTCTAGCCCTCCCTCAACGAACCCGGGCTTAGAAGATGGAGATAGCTTCAAAAGCTAGCGGAGAAAATCGATGCAGGGAGATGCATCTGATTTTCAACGATTAGTTTATTCAATCATCAGTCTGTCCACCGATTTCCACCGACAGCATGCACAAGCATCATAGCCGTTCTCAATGGTCTTCAACCTAGGTATGGGGGCAAACATTTGCTCTTATGAGAAAATACAATGTTTTTTAAAATATAAGGTTGCAAATGGCCCCCAGTTAATATTTTGAGAATAGCTTCACTAGGTAGCACGTCCCCAAAAAGCCTACTGTCAAGATTTTGTCAATTGGTCTAGAGCACCCCTCCCCCTTCTCCCCCTCGAGTTGAAGGACAGTAGAGAAGTTCTTCGTGCTTTCAATCCAAATTCAAGTACTTCACAGAGTTGAGCTTGGTTGATTACTAAATTAGCTGCTTCTTTGAGCTTGGTTTATAAACGATAAATTGAATTCCTAATTAATAACATCGTCTTTCATAAATTGTCAATCATCTTTATTTTGATTCAAAACATCGCATTTCGTACAGGAGATAAGAATAGGTTGCTATTATTTTGTATGAAGACAAGTTATCTGCCAAATTGTGGGAAGATATTCATGAATAATTAATCAAAGGATACCAGTAATCAATAATGCGTGTACGTAATGCCTCAAATTATCAAAATCTAGGCATGTCACTAGGAGGGTCGATAAGAAAGCTTTTGATGCCTTATCGTTGTGACGTAGCTTTCCTTACCATTTGTGAATCAAAGAGGCAGATTTATTTCTGCTTTTAGAAAAATTCGGATTGCTTAAAACTTCCTGGATTTTTGTGAATATTTCCGTAAAGACTGCCAATTTTTAGTGAGCCCTCCTGTCGAGACTGGTACAAACTGTGATCGGCAAACTGGAGCAAGTGGATGTTCGTTTTGGGAACCTTTGAGTGTGTCTCTTCTTGGCACCTTTAAGTGTTCTTGGCATTACTTCACTCTATAGTTTTTCGTCACATCCGCTTTAATCCAAGTTTAGCTAGTTCATATCTAATCCTATTCTAGTTGAAAAATTTTGTCGTCTTAGACATATCATTTTTCCACCTACGTTTCCCCTTTGACCTTCGATGACCTTTCAAGTATTGTCCTTTGTCCTTTGGCCTGTTAGCCATAAACGCTCTGGTGATAGATGGGATTTCTCCTTAACCAAAGCCTGTTAGATTAATTGTAAATTAGTTTGTATTTGTACTCTTTTTATATCAAACTGTTACAATAGTTTATAGAAACCATCATTCTATTCATTTGATTAGGCTTAGCTGTTGCATTTACAGTGTAAACCACACCAGGATTGATTATAAATCCAAAATCCTTAAAAAGGAGTGCCTGTTAAATTTTCTACGATTTTCAGGAGTCCTGCTGTCAACATGGTTATGACCAGTGCTAAACAAATCTTTGTTGTATTACGAGTGGCAGGAAAGTAGTAAAATAGGATGAGTTAAATCAATGAAACAATCCGATTTACATACAAAAAGTTTGGATTTGAAGATGAAGTGAAGATTAGCAATCATTGTTAGATTTTCTTTGGCATTGAATCATACTTGATAATAGAAATACCTTTAGCGATTTATGCACAATTTAAGAGGCTTAATGTTTAATCTGAAAACTGATTGCATTCGATGACCTGAAGAGAGGTCATATTTCTAATACAAATCTCGCGCTGAATTTCAAATTGCTATTTCAACCGAGTTAAGTTGGGAGATTTGCTCTGTAGTCATGTGAAATGCCTACGCGTGTATGTGGTAACTGCATATACCTCACGTATAAAAGGGTTTAATAGTGGGGGCACGACGAAAAGGGGTATCATTTTGCAATAAAATGACATGCAAAAGAGGAACTATTCTGATAAGAAGAGGTTAATTCACCAGAAGTTAGGGAGAGAAATTGTTGCTAAAAAGAAATTGTAAGGGTACGTGCCCCTTTAGATTAGCGTTTATATACGGCAGTATATTAAAGGAGAGATTTATCAACTGTGTTAATAGGAAATAGAGGAAAATAGAGAAGAGAGGGAAATAGAGTTAATGGAAAAAGAGTCAGAAGAAGAATCAATGGGACAATACCTCTTGCAAAAACGTACGAACTTTCAACGAAAAAAATAGAATTCGTAAGGATTTCCATATAAGAAATAGAATGTCTACAAAGCTGTACGACATTTTCATAGAGTGATTCCTCGGAGGAATCAACCTTTCAATCACATTGAGAAATTTCCTCTTACGATTGTCGGCTCTTTATTTAGTTAAAGAACTTGTATTCGACAAGGTTCCATGCAAAGTTTTGGAAAAATTATTGATTTAGGCAACACAGACCTTAGATAATATAAATTGAAATCGTTTGATACTTCTTGTTAAAGCAGATAAATGATATCAAGCCTTTTGAAACTGTTTCTTAAAAATAAACATCAATTTAATTGACAGTTCAGTTATTTGTTTTATCTTGACTGATGATTTCATCATCCTGCTTACACCTTACGATTATGATCAAGAATAACGAAAGAATTTTCAAAGAAATTAAAACTGGTCAAATCTAGCGTTTACTTTTGAACACCAGCTTAATGGAACATAACAACTGGAATAATAACACCAAAGTTTCAAGCATTCAGAGTTTCATTCGCAAGTTTCAAGCATTCAGAAAGAAAGGCTTAATTATTTTGTCCTAAAGCAATGTATCATTTTCAGCGTGTGATTATGTATAGAAGCATAAAGCATGACATTGATACTTTTCTGAAATCACTCATCGCTGAATTCAAGTTTTTCTTTGAACAAATCTTGTTGCCATTATGCATTAGAATAATTTACATTCTGGTGCTCAGATTTTTCGAATTAAGTGAGCTTAAAAATCGCAAAAATGATATATGTACCTAGCTCCATGAGATTTTTGAAGAAGATTTCAGCTAGAGTAGAGATTAATAACAGATTATCTTGTAGGAAAAGACTTCACCAGACCGTTTGTCGGCATGATCAAAGCAGTTCTTGAAGTTAATGTTGGGAGAATCTCGCATTTGAGTTTAATCCTTGGAAAATTTGCGGGTGCAATAACTTCGCTTATTATGAGAAAACCTACGGAAAGTTGCCAGTGCCCAACGATGAATGTTTAAGAAACCTTGTTTATTGTACCCTCGTAGATGCAAGAGTTCCGAATTACGCTACTGTACAAAATGCTTACATTTTAAGAAGCCACAACAGTCGCTACATCAAAGAAGCCGTTGGCGTTTGAATCCAGAGATTACATTTAGGCCTAAATGCGTCGGTGAAAGTTTAGTATAATGCCCAGCTTTTTCGCATATTTGATCAGATATCTTAAATCCATGGAGTTCAGTATAGCATTACAGCTAAAACAGATGTTTGAATAATGTAGCAAAATATTGCAAATGGAGTTTGCTTTCTCAACTAGAAACGTGAACATCTATAACACTCCCAGCCTGGATTTTCTGAAAAATATCAAGAAAGAATTGCTTTTGATTCGTAAACGGTTTTTATGTTATGGTAGCAACATATAAAAGTTTATAGATTTGTTTTTTCATATAGTGCTCCTTACCAAACAAACTTGTACGCCCAAGGTACGGTCTTTGCAAATAGAAGATTGCGTGTTTTTGGAATTATATGACCTGTTGAAAGGGTTCAGACAGTTGCATGCCTGCTCAAGAGTTTAATCGCGTGGTCAAATTGGCTTTTGAAAACATCCAGCCCTTTCCTGCCGGTCTTGTCTACTTCAATAGGAATTCCTCTTTGAGACTGCGACTGGCTTGGTAATATCATGATTATTATGATGCTAATTTTTGCATACCCTTTAGTTCATCTTAAACCTTACCTTTAGAAAGATTTACCGCCAACTCGTAGGTGATTGAAATATAATGCCAAGAGAATGAAAAACACTGAATGTATTAACAATAGCAACGACAGCTATACAACTTTTTAATATTAAATAGATAGCCTTTAAAGCTCAACCTAACTGCCGGCTTTGGAATTCAAGAGGCATTAATGCTTCCTACATTCCGTTTGGATAAGTATTTTCCCTAGAATACAACAGACGCAGGGCCCACGCCATGACTTTCAAGTTGGAGGGGCCAAGTTCTATAAGTCGAGCTTCAATTTAGTGCTTCAAAACAGGGCCTCTTTGGAAATATTGTTGCTTACCAAGAAATGGGGGGCATGGCCTCTTCTGCAAACCCCTTTTGCCCCAACTTTGTTGTGTTAAATTTATATGGGTAACTAAAGCTAGGTCTACTTTTAAATGTTTGCCATGCGGTGTTTTATGAGTTAAGGCAGAACTGTATACACTTAACTGCGCTGAACAGGACAGTTATATACTGCAACTCCGATTTTCATGCATAGTAAATGCGATAGCTCTCGGTACCATTCCATGGTTTTGATAAAACAGTCCATTATGTAGTTAGCCGAGCTATGTTTGAATAGACCACTGACATGCAAGATAAAAAGGTATATAGACTAATAAATAGGCATGGTTTTAACAAATTTTATTTTCTTCAGAAAAAACTTTTGCCCTAATTTCTAACTCCAAAGAATCTCTCATTCCCATTCCTTCGCTAAGATATTTAGCTTGTATTTGATTTGTACCAATTTCTAAGCTAATAGATTTTACTGAGCTAATTTATTCATGACAAAAATAAAGTTGATACTATAAAGTAATGATCTATTCTGCGCTGATCTCAACACAAAACGAATAAGTAGCCATACTTAAATGCAGTGAAATCCTTTTTCTTGGAAGTTATTTTGTAAGTCTTCAAAAAATAATTGCTAGGAGATCGATATCATATTACAAATAATAATGAATTCTTTCTTCAAGGACAGTCGTACCCTGTGGCTCTATTATTTATTATAAATTTGTTGTTATAATGTTTCAATTTTACTCTTTATTTCTTCATTGTTGCCCTAGCTATATACTTACTTTAAGAATTCTATTTATTTATAGCAATTTATCTATAATGACGATATATTTCAGATAATTGGCAGAGCCCGGTCGTCTCTTTATCTAGCAGTTTTGGCATCGCTCTACATAAAAACGAAAATGGCCATTGTGAAGACAGAAGGAGTTTGTTTTGCCTCTTGGACACCAGTGGTAATTTTTTTTAGACACTCGGTACTGATCTTTCAACTATATCGGTCTTTTGTTTGCGTTTTTCGGATTGGCCTATTCCGATCCATGACTGGATATATATCTTTCATCGTGTTCTTTCGGACCCATATTCTGGAATTTTATGCTCTGAGGATTGTCAAACGAAAAAGCTTTTAGCTTATAACATTATAAGGTGTTTGCTTTTTTCAATGCCATTAACAATTGATCTCTATTTCCACACAATATTAAGTAGCATTTTTCAGCAATATTTCGAAAAGTTTTTTGTCCGGACCTTCAAGAACTGCAAATTCGATTTTCCCTTTTTTGAATAGCTGACATAAAAAGGAGACATTTATATATGAGATTTTTAGATATAGTCATTAAAAACTATAAAAGTCCTGTCAAAGAGGCCAGGAACTTCTATATGTTTATAATTCTTAGAGTGTTAATTTTCGAATAATTTTCAAGCACTCACAAACGCAAAAAGAATTATTGTCCCTCTGAAATCTTTATGCATTTGATATTTATAGTTTCTTGAGTTTCTGGTTATTATAAGTTTCTTGATTTGGTCAATCCCAGATTCTATTTTTAAAAGATTCTATTTCAATGCAAAAATGGTTGAAAATTTAATTTTTTTACATTCATGTTTTTTTGCAGTCGTAAAACTGAGGACATTTGTTCTAACATTCTCGGCTCATTTCAAGAAAACATCTCGAGAGCTTTGGAGCCATGAAAATCAGCCTTCGTGTAATTGGGTCACAATATACGCGATTAAAATCACGTATCCACTCAGTGTGCAGCAAGATCAACGTGTAGTTAATTATGCAGCTAATGTTGGTATAGCCCCATGTAATATATCAATGAAGTACATCTATTCATATGACAATGTTGCACAAGACAGGCATATTGTGGTTCGGGCATCAATGAACATACCTTCAATGGAATGTAGTTGTACCATAAAAGGTAAGCGCGTCAACTATTTAGCGTATACCAGTTACACTACTACCTATACAGCGCATGAGTAATGCAGCTACGATATTCCAAATATGGCAAACATTCTGTTATGAAATGCTCAGAAGCATGCTGTCGGTTGTAGAAAGTAATGAAAAAGCATTGACTTATTGTGCCAAACCAAAGACTACTTGCTGTCCAGTCAATAAGATATGTCTTTTGTTTACACTAGGGTGGTCTTTATCAAATGAATACCTAGTTTTCTCAATAGATGCACCACATGTAATCTGTTGGTGGGACCATCAGGAAATCAATTCAAGCGACATTATACATTGAGGTATTTGACTTCAGCATTCTCCATTCCAATAAACACATGACTTGAAGGTCACCTTATATTCAATTTCAACCCAGAACTCTCAACTAAATCGACATTTAAGAAGATGTGGATGGAAGGAAAAATTTTATTGCAAGGGTACTTGTTGGGATTTTTTGTAACTTGGACTTCAGTCTTTCTGTTGTGTAATAATGCTATTAAGTATGCATTGATTTCCATCAACTGATTGATAATGATAGAAAATAAGATTTTTCCTCAGATCACTACCATGTCTTCATTTAATGTGACAAATAGGCAAAATGATCACAACAATTTAATGTCTCGTATCATCAATATCCTTTCTAAAAAAATCAAACTGTCTTTTATCTAATAAAAATTAATTACAGAACTGGACTTGAGTCATAATAACTGTTTGTTGAGCTGGCACGAATTCATAATTTCACTAAATTTTAATCACAGACAGTCCTCTGTAAAGACACCAATTAGAAGAGAGCTACATTTAAAGAGATGCATGCCCGTGTTCTGGAAATTACCTCCGCAAGGTGGTTTTCAATATATACATTAAATCCACAGTTATCAGTAGACTTTATTCATGTAAAATGTGCTGAGCATGCTCCAACAAAAGAAGCTGCTGACCAGTTTTGACAGTTCCTGAAGATGCTATTATGCGTTGGCTTTGGAATAGAGTGAATCAGATTAAATTAAGCTAAAATAGAGCGTATTTAGTGACAGAGCTTTCTAAACGGGAACCAGTGCATTAAAATCACTGTCGATGACTCAAATTACTAGCATTAACGTCTTCTAGATTTGAGGATGTTGCTTTACATAACAGCACCCTCTCTGTTTTAATATTAATCTTTCTAGGGGAGCTTTTATAACTAAAGTTCAGCGGTGTATGGGTGCAGAAACAAAGAAGTACTGTTTTTGCTCTCTATTTAAAATTGTGGATTACTTTCTTCTCAGGTGCCTATGAAACTTTCAGTTCTTGTGCTGTAAATGTTTACAAGACGATAAATCCCTCTAACTAGGTAATTGTGAAGATGAGGCTACTCTTAGCTGCTCTAATTCTCCATCTGCTCTCCAACCATAGGCCTTTAAGCGTGCTTCGCAGTTTGACTGTGCTGATTTCGTTTATTTTTATTACTGTAAAACATCGAATGTGATGTTTCATATTCTGTATCATCATTGCTACAGTCAAAAAATTTAATCCTCTTTTGTTTTCTACTTAATTTTTATTTTCATAACTGTGCTACTTTCTCATCAATTAATCTGGATTAATTATTAGTGCTTTTGTGATTTGATAATGTCCCAGTTAGCTAAAAATGGGGACTGTCAATTCTGAATTGATTTTCAGTGCTCTCCTGCTATTCGTAAAAAATGTTCCTGTTAGATTCAAAAGAGTTGAAATGATGGGAATGATAAAGCAACTTGTTTCTTTCATATGAATTTAACCATACTTCATTCTATGCTATTTGCTTTAAATTGTTAAGATTAGTGACAATGATGAATTTTAGAATATATTTTAAATGATTCATTAACCTATCTGCTTATTTCTTCCTTTTTTAGCCTAGACTTACAGATATGTTCTGAAGTCAAAAGAAAGAGGAAAAAATGAATAAGGATGTTTTGAAAAATTGCTTCTTCTTAAAGTGTTCTTTTAAAATGGTTTTGTAGACGAATAATATACTGAATCTATCCGCCTAATACCCTGACTCTCCATTTGTTACATTTCCAATAGGTAAAGAGGCTCTGAGGCTCTAAGAGGCTTGAGCACACATTTTGTTGACGTGCTTGCGTTTCTGATTGTCTCATTTCGATCCACAGCTGGGTGTATTTATTTTCTAGATTCAAGTTTTAGGTCTATGTTCTGCAATTTCGTCTGAGTGATCAAACGTAAAGCTTCAGTAAATTTTGAAATTGTTGCTTTTTACGAAATCAATTTGACTTATTCTTCTGAAGAATAGTAAAATTTTTGCCAGAAGTAAAATTACAGAAACACTTGTACGGCAACGGCAACTGAAAGGAATGCGAAAAATACCCATTTTTCCAATTAAGAGAAAGGTAATTTTGAAATTCTTATGCATTGAATCCAAGTAAATAACTTTTGATGCGCAATAACTGTTTCTAGTTTGATTTTTGCAAAGAATAGTGCTGATTAAGTTTTGATGCTTTAAATGAAGTGATTTTTATAGAACTTTTTTCACAAGTCTACCAGTATACCGACGATAGTCTTTTGTTATAGAATAGCTTCTTGTGATTTTTCATAAAGCGAATTTTGGGATAGATAAATCTCTTACTGCTAAGTCTTTTCAAAGATTAGGGTCATTCACATTGCCTCATGTAACGGGTTTTAAATAGAAAATTAAATAATTGATTCAAATACTAATGAACTTTTCGAAAATGACTATACAGCGTGTTTCCAATGCCATTCATTTGCTATGAAAAATTCATTTTACCGTCAAAGTAATTGCATCCTTCTGTACAAATGTTTAGCTCATATACCAAAAAATGCTGAACTTTTTCTAAGTAACTTCAAATTAAAAAGCATAATTTCAACACAGACATATGTTATCGACTTTTCCTTGCATTGGCGCCTAAATCCAGCTTGCATTTACGGTTTTTTGGATTGCCACCTTCAAAGTTTGTCAAATTTATACAGTAAATAGACCATGCTGTAAATATAAAATTGTAAAGTTATCTTGAAAGTGGTTGATAGAGCCTTCAAAGCTGATTTTTTATTATCCTGCTATTGACTGACCCTGGGTGTCAGGGTACCAGAGCTTTAAGAAAAACCGGTGACACATTATTGTAGACAAATGTGATGGCAAAAGATCTGTGTCTTAATTTAGAATATTCTTTGAAAATAAATTTTTTAGACTTTGGCACCCAGAGTATTCTCGACATTACAAAGCAACCCTCTTCTTAATCGATTTTTAGTTCAAAACAGAAATAACTGTTCTAAAATTTCAAAAAGTTTTAATGATTAGTAAATGCAATTTACTAATTAAAAATGTATCGTTTTTTGAAAAATAACAAATATTGAGCGCTTCAAGCAAGATAATACGAAAGTGTAATATACTTTAAAGCCCAAAAAGCTCTTTTGCAAAATATTTTAGTTATCATACAAAAATATTTACCGTCTTCAACACAAATTTAGTTTTCTAAAATAGCAAATTAAGAAATGATGCAGCCTTTTATTTAGACTTAAATAACCGTTATAAAAATTTGTGACAAATGTGTGTCAAAGCAGATTTTTGTCTCTTCTGAAAATGTTTTTGCTGCAACGGCGTGATGAGAGCTGAATGTAAAGGTTAAACGCTTGTAGGGTAGCTGTTTAAAAGTCTAAAGTTGTCTTTCAGCTCCCTTTCTCATAAATTCATCTCTTTAATTATTATTTGCAAGCTCGTTAGCTTTGATACTTCTTAAAAGTAAAAAAATGTTTTTTTTTACTTTTTAAGACAATTTTACAATAACTAAAAATTGCTCTAGGAAACTTTTCCCCTTGAATGATTTTTTAAAAAACATTGAAGTTCTGCGATTTTTTGTCGTTGATTAACTTCCAAAAGAGATTTCCATAACTCCAAGCATTCTGGCTATAGACATATGAAAAAAGCTGGGATATCAAATTAAGTAAATCACGAATACTTTTTATTTATTTTTTTGAATTTAATTTTTCTATGTTTTGTTATTTCTTTAAGATTAACACAAAGATTGCTTAAAAAGAGAAACTCTTGCAAGATACTCTTACTAAGCCTGCTACTAACATTTGCAAGGTTATTCTAAAATATTTTCTAGATATCAAGAATGCCGTGTTAATAAATATTAATAAAGTCTTGTCATTTTGCTACAACTATAATATTTTGATACTAAATTTTTGTATTTTCCATTCACCCTAACCCTGCAAATTGATAAAAAGGAACTTTAAAAATTTTTAAAACAACTTTGATCAATTCATTTTTTGCTTAGTATTAATAATTAAAGGTTCTGGACTGATTTCAATCTAAAGTAAGGTAGCTTTTTTGTCAGATTAAAATATTTTATTAATTTGCAAAAAATTTAGATTTAGAATCATCAGCTAAAAATCAAAGCTAGACTATCAACTAATAGCAATTGCAAATATACATTACTTGGGCATGTGTTTGTTGAAAAATCATTTTAAACGCACCATTTTTACGACATCGTTGGAATTAATTGACTGAAAGGATTTTTTGAATTTTACAAAATTAATTAGCCTAAATCTGGCATAAGAAAACTGTTTAATATTTTGTTCAATAGGTTAAATTTTTTTTCTGAATATATATATATATCTTTTATTAGTTGAAATTTACAAAATCATTTATTGCTAGAAGCAAAGCTGCAGTCTTTTTGTAAAGTTGCACGACAGTGGTGAGATGTTACAAAATTTTGCCCTTCTGGAAATATTTTAGCCTCTCAAATTTCCCGAAATTGAAAAATGATGAAAACCATCTTAGAATTTTTTTATGTACGCTGAAAAATAATATTAACCAAAAACAACAAATTGCACATCCTCATTTCCTTACCATCGACCCCTTTTTTGACAGAAAACGTTAAAAAAACACGGCTTGACTGAAAGCATAAAGCTAGGAAGGTGGAGTTATTTAGATTTTAATCTTGCATATCAACATTAGAAAAATTCGCCCTTTGCTAAGCTACATAAAATCATTTTGACGTTTTTTTATACCACTGATTACAAGAGCTGCTTAAAATAGTTGGTAATATTTGCTTCAATATAAGAAGATATTTTTCCAAATCATAACAGCATATGCTTATTCCGCTTTTATAAAAGAATTTCACTACAACCTTAAAAATAGCTTACAAAACTCTGGTCTTTCCAAAAAAATTATTAGCCAAAGATCTATCATTTCGAAAGGAAATATCATTAATAGCAATATCAGACCACAAGCTAATTTAAAGCATAATACTAAATTTTGTCTGCAGAATTTCAGCACTTTGAAAAGCTGAATATTTCTTACAAATTACAAATAACGATAGTATGAAAGTCTGAAATTAGCATGAAAACCATGTCTATTGTCTGAATTATCAGTTTGATTAAAGTTAACGTTTGCTTTTAAATATGGTAATTCCTATGTTTTCTATTAAATTTTACAACGAATTTGCACCTCTAACTATCTAGGGGCCTTTGTCCCATAGAATGAGCCAGCGCGCATGACAAGATTAGCTTATGATAAATACAATTTGAAACATAACTTGAAAAATTCGAAAACAGCAGGAGAACATATATTCTGCCATGCAGCACCGATTTTGTGGAATAAATATGTTTAATTTATCCTGTATTTAATTTACTTTCTAAACTATTTAACTTGTATTACTCTCACGAAAGTGGAGTTTAGATGTAAAAAATGATGACTTTTAAATGTAGCTATATAATTTTAGTAAATACAAGAACAATTCGCTCTTTAGGAGGTTATGTTAAAAAATGTTTCAATTTTGAAAATTTGATTTGATTTTTTATTGAATGAGTCAGTAATTTTAACTGAATATCTTAGTAAATAAAACCCAACGTAATTCTGGACTCTAACTTTTGTTAACTAGTAAAATTTTCAAGTACCTATGACCCCTGGAAAAATCATAGTGCAATAGAAATGCCTTTAAATTTTTTTATATTGCAACTTTTCAGAAATATAAATAGTTGATATAGGCGCAAAAATGCATTTTGCTGTACTTTCGAGCGAAATTCATTCGTTCTGCTTTGGAATAATCATTAAAAAATTTTGATTATTGACGTTTATTGAATCGAGTTAAAAGTGATTAAAAAAATTAACTCGATAAAGAAACATTTTTGGCATCAAATAACATTTGAAATTTGATTAGTTTTTTTTACAAAAAGAAACCCAAAACTCTGTTTAAATTTTAAAAGATAATCATTTTACATTTTCTTCCAAAAGCTTGTAACTTTGTTAAAAACATATCCCTTTTAAAGGTATAGCTTTCTATATTTCATCTATTTGTTCATTTGTGTTGGAAAAATGACAAAAACTGTGTTAGCATGTTCAAGTTCTTCCAACAAGCTTTTGAAAGAATGAATTTCACATGTCTGCTATCTTAATTTTCTATTGAATTTTTAGTTAAATGATTCAATCTTCAAAATATTTTAAAACAATTTTCTCTTTCTATTAACATAACACTGATAATGATAAAAATACAACCTGATAATAATATGCTGCTATTGACATAAGATGCAAAAAAAACTTTTCTTGAACTTTGTTTACTGTACATTTTTCTTGGGTAATAAAATTTGCCAAAATTTTGCCAACATTATTTTTGCTGCAATAATCTACTTAAAACACCCTAATTCTACTTGCGTAATTTTTATCTTAGATATAAGCCAGGGATAGTTTGGAAAATAAAAACTTGTGCAAATATCTTTAATTTGAAATTATTTTACTAGATTATAAAATATATGTTTTTAATCTTGAATGTTTTCGAGAAGAAATGATCTACAAAAGAGCAAAGTTACACAATGCTCCTTTTGATTTGATAAATTTGATTAGATTATAAATGTTTTAACCAAAGTTTTGATCACTTATTAACCAAGACTAGAAATATTTTCTAATACTTATATATGATGGAAAAATATGATGCAATGAAGAACATGGAACATTATATTGTTTAAAGTAACACTATTCACAATCCTAAAACTTTTTATTCATTCTCTTAAGCATTTTATGTTCCACAAATATTTCCACTTGTCTTCAGTAAATTTTTAAAGTAACTATCTGTCGTTTTCACTATCAGCATTTTCCTGCGGAAAAAATTGCTATCACTACAGCATCCATTATTAACAGGGCCTATTTTAGTGTGGTTTTTCCCACATTTTTTGGTCTTGGAAATCCAAAATGCGATCTTGGAAATCCAAAATTTTGGAATGGGTTTTTTCATTTCAGCTTTATTTTTGTTGTAAATGTGTTGATAGAGTTTTGAAACTTTCTAACATAGCAGAACAGTACAAAACATCCATGAGTCGTAGCACAAGTTCCTTTGTCCAGATCAATCTGGTCCAACAAGAGCGAAAAATGTTACAGCCAATCAGCTTTTTGCTCTCAAATGGTGTAAAAGCCAATCAGAGCTTAAGACCCCTGAATCTAGCAACAATAGCAATAATTGAAACTGATCAGCTTACTCTAAGGTCCCCGAATAAATTGACTCCCTCCATTATTAATTTTTCAAAAATCTTGTAGCCCCTTGCTCTTATTAGAACCCCCCGCTTTTTAAATTTTTTTGGATCAGCGTGTCCTTCAATATTGAAATAAGTATGAATTATAGAGCTTCTAGCAATGTTGACCTTTAACTACTGTTACTGTCGGAGTCCATAAAGAATAGGCTATATTAGAAAAATATTTGTAATCGTGTTATGTTGAATATTTTTGTTTTACACGAATAAAGAAAAACACTTTCTACGGCAACGGTCAATAATTTGAAATTCCATGCTTTATATATAGCCCTCTTTTCTTAAAGTGTGGTCTTGAGAAAACTTCCATATCAATATGAAATATAGGCCCTGTCCATTTATGTATAATATTGATCATAATTTACATGCTATAATATTAATAGAATTCTGATATTGATCATTGATATTGATTAATATTTAACTTGTTTTGATCATTTTTTTGAGATCAAAGCATGTTAAGTATTAACTTTTTGCAATGTATTTTTTTATTTCACAATATTATTGCTTGTTATTTTCAAATTTTAAAGAAACAATTAAAAATTCAGGGTAAAATTTGAATTGAAAGTAAATTGACTTAAAATTTCAATGAATAAAGATTCCTTTTATATAAGGTATTTTGAGCTATTTTTACTATATTTGCTTATTTTGCAATTGAGGACGCCATTAGGTATCTCACAAATTCATTGATGTATAGGCATTTAAAGAGCTTGGTTTCCCTAAATGGTAACACATTGATAACAGATTTTTGAATCAAGGCCTTATTACAATGATTTGATGGGGAAAAAGACTCTGAGTGGTTTGAGGGACATACTTTGAGAAAGTGTGATTTGAGGGACATAGTTTGAATGGATTCCTTGTTACACATTTTATTTATAGAAGTACATTTTATACTTCTATGGGCTCAAAATTGGCAGAATTTTAAGAATTAATAAAGAATAATAGCCAGGCTCAAAATATGTCGACAATTTGGCTTGTTATCTATCTGAGTTCTGGAGCAAAAAATACAAGCGTTAGAACACACAAAAAGTTTGCGAACACACAAAAATCGTTTTGATAGTGACAAAGATAGTAGTAAAGACTAGAAATTTCTTTCTCACTACTTACCAAAATTATACAGTTTGTGTTTGTCCCTTAAGAATGGTTTAAGAATGACTTTAGTTTCAGAATCACCTGCTTTTAAGCAAATTGAGGCTCAGCAAAAATTTAGGTATTGTTATATGCATGGGCATAGCCAGTGAAGTGAAGGGTGGCTGTTACACCCCCCCCCCCCCCCTCCTCCTTCATTCTTCACGAGTTTGTTGGGAAATCTTCAGATGGTGCAAGAATCCCTTGTTTGTAAAACTGTTTATCGGTAGGTGAAATGCCATCTAAATCTATCCTTATTTATATCTTCGTCAGTAAATAGTAAAGCTATGCCATTGCTATATAAACAAAATTTGTCAACCAGCAAAGAAATGCAAAGCATTTTCTGACTGCTAAGATAGAAATGAACACAACCTGCCTGGCAGTATAATGCTTTGTATGACATTTGAACAAATTGCTGCTGATGATCTGATTCCTGTAACAATTACAGACTAGAAATCTCGTTTTAAATACAAGATCAAGAAAACCATCTGCTGCAGAGCTTCATTTTGCAAAATTTGTCTAAAAAATTCCACATCCACCCTTTGTTAGAATTTCTAAACTCTCATTTATCTAATAATAACTTATTCTGGCCATATGGAAAACAGAACACAATCACAAGACAAAGATGCGAGACGCAGCTGTAGAGGTTAAACGCAAATTCAGATTCCATACCATGTAGATGATAGACGTTGCTTGGCTGGAGACCGAACGAGAAGGTATGAACTATGTGCACTAATTATAACTGATGGAAAAAACTGAGTTATAAGTTACTGTTTTTTTTTAAATATTCATTTTGAGAAGCCGAATTCGGAAATACAGCTTGATTATGTATATAACATGTGTTTATATATAGGTGAAAGATTCAATACCGCATATATATGTATATATGTTTTCGTTTGGCTCTTCATTTGGTTTTGAATTTTGCAGCTTCACGAAAATTAATAGAGGGCAAGGTAGAGGGCATCTTCTAAATATGAGGACAACAACAGCAAAGTCAAAAAGTTATATCAAGTATTGATAACCATATATTATATATTAACACATTTGTGTCCTGTACCACACACAAGAGAAAATCTTTTATATTAACACATATCAATTGACTTGCAAACAGAAAGACGGGGGTCGATATTATTTGCCAAAGAAATGTTCCAATGGTGCCATTTAGTTAATAGAATACACAGGCCTTGTATTCATCTTATAATTTCCCAAGGAAAACAAAGCGTAATTATACTATTGCTAATGTAAAAACATATTTTTCTACACTCGCCTTTTAATTTTCTTGTGTGAATTCCTTAACAGCCAAAAGTTTAGCAACAGTTATTGATTAGAATAATGTCAATTATCTTTTCCATTGATGCTCTACTTTCATTTTAATCGCTTAATGTTGGCATACTTAAATTACATTTAAGCTACAAGGAAATGAAAATTAGATGCTGTGCATTTTTAGTTCCATATCAAGCGATTTTGAAATTCTACAAGGCATTAACATTTATTAAAGAATGCGAATTAGTAAACTTCAAAGTGATGTAAACTTTCAAAAATCTTATTACAGAGTTAGCATCAAAACGATGGGGAATCTTCTTACTTTTAAAACAAGCAAAATTCTGTTCTTCATCCTGAAAAGCAGAATTTGAAATTGAGGATTATAGCCGAAGTTCTTAATGGTCTATTATATTCATTAACCCTTAATTGGACTGGTCACTGGAATGATCAAATTTGTTAATTTATTTTGGCTGATTCCTAGTTAATGCAACATTATGAATTTCATTATATATTCTTACAACGTTCTTCTAAATTTGCAAAAGTTTTCTAGCTGCAGACATTCGACAGTCATCTCTGTTTTTGCTTTATATTCTTGCAAGAAAATAATTTATTTAAAGTCGTTTAACAAAAGCTAATTTGATTTAGGAAATGACAGATGGCCCTCATTTTATTATCAAACCACAAGTCAAAAACACCAAACTAAAGAATTCAAAAGTTCTTGTGGACGCTGAAATTGCATTTCAAAGCTTTATGGCGGAGCTCTGTTATATCTTAAAAACGCAAGATCTATTCTCGGGACAGATGACCTTGGATGTCAACTTAGAATAAAAACAATTGAAAGAGAGGTCCTCTGGTGCAATCGAGGTCGAAGGAATTAACGGGTGCTGAAGGTTCTCATTTAAAATGGACGTTGCTATAGAATTAACAATGTCATGAAATGTATACAAACGTCTTGCCTCTATGTAGCACCTGTCAGTAAAGAATAAACAGATAAAATTATTGATGATATTTTGTATTTGAATAATAGACAATGAAAAGAACGGGCAAACAAATTGAAGGAATAACCGGCAACAAAAACAGACTGGACAATGCAAACGCAAGAAACGGAAGAAGAAGGTCTAAGAAGACTGTTTCGCGGGAGCAGTTTAAAGGAAGAGACTCTAAGAAAACTGATACTATTCCAAGTGAGAATTACATTGTACAGAAAAAGGGTGCATGTCCACAAAATGAAAGAGAATTTGAATGGACTTCAAGGCGCGCTTCCAAAGCAGAAACAAAATATCGATACAGGCACCGAGGCTCTAGCAGACAAGAAGCTTTGATTCAAGAAGAAGTGAAACGCAACAGAAATATACGGCGGAGAATGGATGATTTTGAAAGGTCAACGGACGAGGAAAGCGCTTTATCCGACATTAGTGACTCTTTTAGGCCGGCTCGTAATGACTCGCCGTGTGTCATAGAAAGGCCTTTAGTCAGACCGTCTGATATCAGAGGTCGACTGCGCGACAGAGATTATACCAAAAGCCTTACACCGCCTGTTGTGAATCGTCCTTCGCGGGTACCGCGCGGTGCAAAATACTCGCTTTTAGATATTGAGGCAGACTATTATGACGATCTGTCGTATGATAATATCTATCAGAGCTATAATTTATCCCCGAGAGTACCAAGAAAGGCCGTTAGGAGTGAGGGGAAAAGAGAAAGATATTTACAAGAATATTCAAAAGTAGATAAAAGAAGGCGCCCGTTGTCAGGATCAAGGGCCCAGAGTCATTATCATGATGATGACTCGTCTAGGCCTAGAAGTCGAGTTAATGAAGGTATCATTGTTGATGATTTTGAAAAAGATATTGTTTTTGGACGATATGGAGAGCAGCCTTTGGAAGTTAATACACCATTTGAGGAAGATGAAAGAAGAGCAATTGCAAAACCAGATAGAAGAAATCGCGGTCGAAAAACCCCAAGAAATTATCCACCAGCACACCTGGAAAAGGACATGCTCGATGATTATCACCTTGGTGCACTAAATGCAAGAACGGAGGTAAGGTCACCGAGGCTAGTGCAGAAACGCGAAAGTAGGAGACGGTCGCTGAAAGAGGTTGGGCGAAGAAATACTGAAAGTCGTGCTGGAGCATTTGACTTCTCAGAGGATGACAGCATAATAGATGAAAGGTTAGTAAGTAGAAGACCAGTAAGGCATCCTGTATATAAAAAGAGTCTTCATTATGAGCTTATCGATTCAGGAGGTTTCAAAAGTGGATCAACTTCCCCTGAAGATCTTTTGTGTGATTCGGAGAACTGTGACGATCTTGGAATGCTTGATACGCCGAACTTGTCACCTGGGTACGAGGAGTTTTGTGATATCATGTACGATCAGAATTTGCCAAAGCTCAAAGCAGACTTTAAAACTGATTCAATGAGTGTCAATCTAAGCTCTGAAAATATTCCTGTTGAAATTGGTGATAACGTAGATGGAACCAATAAAGACAGGAGTAGAAATTTACATCGCGCTGATGAAAGAGAGGGTTCGGAAGATAAAGAAGGCATTGTGCAAAAAAACGGAAAGCAGGAGGAAGTATATGACAGTGATCTTCATAGATCAATTCCTAGAAATAAAAATGCAAACTATACAGCTAGAGTAGATGAAACAAATGAGAAAAATTCACATAGAATGAACAGAGTGTCGAATGAGTATGAGAGTAAAGCTCATACGCAAGAAGGTTCTTTCAAAAATAGAGGGTTTTGGTACCATGTAAAAGCAGATGAGCAATCAAACCTGGGAGACAATAAAGTTTCAAAAAGTAGGCCACGTGATAGCATGTCACCAGCGATTGTTGTTGAGGAATTCAAAGATGAAGAAGTGCAAGAAAAGTTTGAAGCTGACCCAGAAAATTCAAATGGTGATGATGGTTACTATGGGAGATCAATGGGAGAAATATCTAACAATGAGGATGCTGAATATGGAACAGAAAGGAAGAAAGATGGAAGTACCTTGACAATGCAAAAACTTGAGTCGGGAATATGGAGTGAATCAGCGGATACGTACAACAGGATGGGTGAGAATCAGGATAGGAGAGGCGAGACTTCGCAAAACATTGACAAAGACCAAGATGCAAGAGACCTTTTTATGGGAATTTGCAAAGATGCGAAAGCAAAGAGTTCAGTCACAAATGATTCCAGTCATTTGCAGGGTGTAGGAAGAAAATCTTCCTTAACTCGATCTTTATCGATGCGTGTTAATCCTTCCAGTGGATTTTTTGCGGGAGCTGCAAACCCTGCCAATACAACGGAGCTTGATGATGGAAAAGCCCATGCTGGACACAAGTGGAGAATGCAAAAAGCCTATTCGTTAGACTGGGCTGAAAGATACCTCCCGAGCCACGATCATAATGATCTCTATTTTATACCCGAGGTGGTGAGCATACCAGAATCTAAGATAACTGTGCAAAAGATCCGTAGGCACGGGAATATAACTATCGCATGGGAAAGCAAGACAACTGACAAGATGGGAGCTGGTGGTGTTAAATCAAGGAAGATTAAGCATAAAAGGTCTTCAAAAGATGTTGATAAAGAAAGTACAAATAAAAGGGCAATAAAAACATCGAAAATAAAAAGCAAAAAGCAAATAAGCGAAAAAGACAAGTTTGCGAATGTTGGAAATAACGATTCAAAAAGTAATAAGAAGTCAAAAGAGAAAGGCAAGAGGACTGAAGAGCTAGAACTGAAAATGGCTGCAACTGTTGAGAAAAGGTCTGAAGGCTCAAAACAACAAAATGTCTTCGTTAATGTGGATAGAATTGGTAACGATCCAAGAAAAACAAAAAAAAAACATGATTCAGGTAGAAGACGACGCTCTGACCAACATGAAAGATATATGGACAAGGATCGTAAGAAAGGAAAAGAAAATTTGGCGATAAAAGAAGAAGATGAAAATGAGGTCATCAGTGATGAAGAAAAGAAGAAATCATTGATAGGCAAATTAATACAAAAGAAACTTGAGAAAAAAAAATTGCAAGAGAAGTCTGAAAAGGACGAGAAAGTGAGAAAAGAGCAGGTAGAAGAAGAAATTATTAGCGATGAAGAGACGAAGAAAACACTTTTGACGAAGTTAATAAGGAAAAAAAAGGAATCAATGAAAATTCAACGACAAGAAAAAGACGCGACAAACACTATGAAACAGAAAGAAAAAGACAGCGATTTAGTAGTTAGTGATGAAGAAAGAAAGACGAATCTTATATCGAAACTCATAAGAAAGAAAAAGGAAGCCCGGATGAGTTATGAGATAAAACAAGATAAAGTAAAAGAAAATGTTAAAGAAAATGATATAAGTGATGAAGAGACAAAGACGAAATTGTTATCAAATTTGATAAGGAAAAAGAAAGAGGCAAAAAAGAGAGAAGCAATTGAAAAAGATTTGAAATTTAAAGCAAGTAACAAAGCGGAAAATGATGCAAGAAATTTTCATAACAAAAGTAATATTGATGAAAAAGAGAATAAGCACAATATAGTCAGATGCTCTGAAATGAAGAAAGAAAAGGATTTTGATTATAAAGAGAGGGCAAAAAGAAGTACTGCGATCAGTAACAAAAATAAACAAAAGACTGCTGTAGATAAAACAGACAGTAGGAAAAACGAAATGCATACTGTGAATACTAAGTTAAAAGATAAATCTAGCGGAAAGAATTTCAGTGAAAGACAAAAGTGCAAAACAAAAAATGTTAACAATGACAAGGAGAAAGATACAAGAAAAATTCTTCGAGAAAGGGATACGCTAGGAAACAAAATTACAATGAAACCAATGACCGAAAGAACAAACAGAAATAAACAGAGGCAAAATTCTGGGTCAAAAACAGATACAGCTGGTGTTGACGATGGCGGGGAAATTATTGAAGACTTGGATAAGAAAAAAAGTTTGATTGGTCGTTTGCTAAGAAGAAAAATAGAGACAAAGGAAGCAGCAAGGAAACGGGAACAGCTGGAACAAGAAAGATTGAAAGCTTTGGAGAATCTACGGAAGCCCTTTAAATTCAGTGATGATGATACTACTGATTCCGAAGATGATTCGAGTGATGACGTTGATGAAGTAAGTGGAAGTGAAGATGATGCCAGTAGTTCCGAGGAGCTAATGGATGAAGGCTTGGAATCCGGTAGCACAGAATATGAAACAGAAAGTGAAGAAGAGGAGGAAAGTGAAGAGGGAGAAGATGGTGATGAGACTGAAGAGGAAAGTGAAGAAAAAGACGAGAGTGAATATGAGACACACGAATCAGAAGAGGAATCCGAAGAAGATGTATCTGAATATGTAAGTGATTCGCAAGATGAAGATCCAGCTACAAGTGAAGAAGAAACTGATGAAGATCAAGAAAACGAGGAAATATCAGAATCAGAAGGTGAAGAAAGCAAGGGCGAAGAAACAGAAAGTGAAATTGAAGAATCAACGGCAAGTGAAGAAGCGACAGAAAGCGAAGAGGAAACAGAAAGTGAAGAAGAGTCGGAATCAGATGGTGAGTTTAATTTACAAAACAATACACGAATCATCATTGCTGACCAATGATGTGCCAACGCTTGATTGATATTTGTAATAAATGCTTAATGCACAAATTTTTGTAAACCGTTGTTTCTATTGTATTGAAAATATCTACTTTCATTATTTATTCTTACTTGTTTAAAATCCCAAATTATTTTTCATTTCGTTCCTCTTTTTATCTTTTTATTTTACCTTAACTAATTTGACAACAGTTGCCTCCTTGTTTCTCCGTCACTTAAACCATATTCTCATCACTTATAGTAGAAAACGTAAGTAGGCTTCACTAAAAATTCATGTACCACGCGTAACTCTTTTTTAAACGGATGTCATATGCAACGAAAGTGACTCATATACCTCTTACTTCAATCTTAAAATATACACACTTTGTCATATCATCGCATTTTGCCTTATTTATAAAAAGATATGTGTTTTTCATAAAAAAATCCTTATCCAGATGCATTTTTAAAAGGTCGATGGAAGAGATTCTTCAAAATCGGCAGAAAACATTTTGGATTTTTTTCTAATTATCTTTAAATCATTTACATGCCACTACTATTAATTTTCAGAGGAAGAAAACTAGCAAACAATGGCGGTTGAATCACAAGATCAAGATTTCCCAAGACCGTTAGATCTTCTAGCAGATTTTATATAAACTGTTTGAAGACCACTTATTGAAAAGTACCAGTATATTTTTCATCATAAAAGATACGACAAAGTCTTAACTGAAGAGAGCCGACCTTATCAAACACCAGTTAATTTTTGAATTAATCTTTCTAATAACTTTATAGTTTTGAAATGATTTGATCTATTTAAGCTCGACATGTAGCTTGGAATGAAAAAATATAAAACTAAATTTGTTTACCTTCATGCAAGCAGTTAGAAGTTAAAAGTTATTTTATGATATGTAGCAAAAATAAACTCCTGTTAAGTTTCTCTCGATATTTACCGTATCAATATATTAGTGAAAACATTTGTTGCTAAAAAATAGTTTGCATGCTATCATGTTGTAGAGACAATAATCAATTTTTTTCAGATATATCTATCTTAAGGTTACGGTAAACGTTTTCTTGATGAAAACATCGATTTTTCGATTTTTTCACATTCAAGTAGCCGAACTTTCAAGGCACATAATGATACCAAATTTGAAAGATACAGAAATTTTGAAAATAGAAAAAATCCCATGTAAACGAAGGTTTTCATAATTTCTTTATCAAAACTTTTAGTTGAGTTCTGAAAAACTCTTGACCTGTTAAGCCGATAATCGTTGCTTTGCCTTTGTTGTCGCGTGTCTCATTTACAATATCACATGGCACATCCATCTATCCCAGGTACGGCTGTCTATTTGAACAGGCTTATTGGTGATTTGACCAGGACTACACTGTGGTTTACGAGTGTACCTTGCAAAGTGTACCTTGCAAGGGCGATCAGTAAAATCCCGTTTTCTACGGACTTACAATTCCTCTACATGCAGATACAAAAAAGCTTTTTTGTACCCAAGGAACCAATGGAATGGCTCAAAAATTTGCACACCTCCAGGACAGATGTCGGGTAAGCGAATCGTGTCTCAAATCGCGAATCGTGTATTTGCTCTGGTCGGTTTTTTATAGCCAAATACAGCTATGAGAGGAAGAACAATTATTTGCCAAATTTCGACAGGGTATAGTTTCAAGGGGAGGAGGAAATTAAAAATTTGAGACACACTTTGGTAGCTTAGGGTCTGCGCTTTCTGCTGATATAAGTTAGATTTTGATACCTAAAACGCAAGGGTACAAAATAGCTTTTGAAGGTGGTACACTCATTTAAGCAATAAATTTGCCTGGAAAGTATCATTTTACAATATTTGCCAATCATTTTGATATGATTGGAATCACCACATTCTTGTGCATCGAATGACGCATAGTTTAATCTGATTCCGTTTATAGTTTTGCTTGTAGGGAGAACAAACCAAATATCGTGTCAGAAACGTTTACCGTAACCTGAAGTGCAGCAAAAACGGACTCTAGTCCTGTTTCTCTGTATCTTCACCATATGAAATATGACAGTGACACAATATTAAAAAATGAAACAGATGTTAAAAAACGTTTAACTGCTATCACGATGGAGCGAGAATAGACAATTTATTCAGATATCTCTATTTCATTAGTTCAGTGTAGCGATAATGGGCTCCAGCCATGTCTTTCTTTATTTTCACCATATTAAATATGACAATGACATAATATTGATGCTAAAAAACGTTTTACTGCTATCATGGTTGAGAGAAGATAATCAATCTATTCAGATATCTCTATTTCGTTATCTCAGTGTAACGATGATGAGGCCAGTCATGTCTCTCTATAGTTCACCGTGTGAAAGAGACCAGTGTAACAATTTTGAATCAATTATTTAAGTTTCTTTGATCTGACTAAAAGGGACACAAATTGAAATGAGGACACAAAATGAGGCGAGGAGTCATTTTGTGGGTATCAAATGTTGTTTGCAGTTAATCCATCCGAATCTATTGTAATACCTGCAATAAAATTTCAAATCAAATTTAAGTTCTCGTGGCTTAATCTCAATGTAACTGACAGGTTCTTATGCTAGAACCTGTCTGCCCCTGAAAATTCTCCTACAGAAAAGCTATTGTTAGAAAACAAGACCAACACAAAAAAATGTGACGTATACAAAACAAGATCTTTTAACGAATTACAAAAACCATCTTACAGACAATGGGTTACTTATCATACGCCATTTTGCTTCTGTGCAGCATCTAATCGTCTTTCTTTTCTTTGGCTTTACTAGTAAATGCTTGTTTATAGAAATGAGAGAACAGCATAAAAAGCGACAGCATGTAGGACCAGAGAAGCCATAGGAATCCTTTCGGAAAACCGCATTCAAGCTTTATAGCATATGATGTGTGGAGAAAGACAGCCAGGAATTGAATCTGAAATGTAAAATAAATAAGGTACATATGAGCACTTACGGGAACTATCGATTTTTGGATTTTTCGGGACAAGCAGTGTGACGTTGGCAACTATATTTGACTTAGATCATCAACCAATGTTTCGAAAATAAGAATGGAAAGATTTGGGCCTAAATTTTATATACCCGGTATTTAACCGGGCTACTTTATACATAGGAAAGTAGAAAACGGGCTTGGAATACCACGAGTCAGCAAAGGAATGGACTGACGGCAACTTTTGTACCCACAATCCAACTCTGTCATCCACAGCACGGCCAAAAAAGTGCCTTTCTTGTTTTTTGTTCTCTGCAAAATGATATTGTTAAGCCCTGTAGGCCCTAGACGCACCAAACAAGTTTTCAGGAAAAACTTCTGTCACACTTAATCTCTATTGTTCATAGAGAAAAGGGATTAAGCTTGTTAGTAAACAAATGCTGGTTTTCCAGTGCGGCCACCCGAATTGCCACTGAACCAAATTCACTAATCCTTAAAGGTTCCGTCGTCCTGCCCCAGAGCAGGATGAACTCTGGAATAATTAGCAATTAACGCAATTATTTGGTATCACAGAATACCCAAGATCAAATCGTTCTTTGTTTTAAACCTCTTCACATTAACCAAACAGCAAACAACCATTTTACACACCAACTGTTGAGCGCTCGAATTCCCAAGCGGAAATCGGATTCTCTTTGTCAAACTTGAAAAAGTTTTCTCGATTTTCCACTTTGACAAAGATAATGAGTTTTATGTCAGAAATCAGTGCGTTCAGGGTCTAAACGGGCGGTGATTGTAATGTTTAACAATACCTATTGTTATTCACAAGATAGAATTTAGATGGTTACGAAAGTTTGTCATGGCAAAGTGGCTTCAAAATCCACCTACTCGTCTCTGTATCGATATTGTGATACACGATCTCCGATTGGTTATGTAAGAACTACAGCATGTTAGTGTTGTTGGGTGTAAAGATAACTCACAATTTGCATCTTGGTCAGGTATCGTTTCCACCATAAATACTTCTGAATCCTGGGTCCAAATGCAGACAGCATGTAGTACGCATACATTAGTACATGGATGAAGGAGTTTATCATGGCAGGTAGGCTAGCTGTGCAAAGAAAAACATAAGCACATTGATACGGATTCTACAGTATCTAAGTATATAAGGCATAGTTTTCGGGTACAGTATCTTCTACATTCAATACTTTTTTCAGAAGAATCTTTTTTCACAGTGAAGGCATAGTGCAAGCTAAGAGCTACATGAAGAAATAATTGCAAAATTTGAGGTTGTGTTTATCAAGGCAAAATATGAGTAATATAATACCATCATAAATTTGTTACTGATTTTGGTTTGTGCTAAAACAAGTTTTTCTTAATTTCTGTTTATCCATTATGACTGACAGACGAAGTCTTTGAAACTATCAATTTTACGTATTAATCGCGAAGTATTCCAACAAGGGCTGATTTTTGAGCGTATCTACTATAAAATACGAAAACAAGAAAGAAGGTATACTCAAATTTGGTATCAATGAGAAATCGGTTCTTGTAAGTTTCGGCACCATTTTACGGTTTATTGCAAAGGGCATTGGTTTTGTAGCAATTTCCTCCCGACTTATAAAAGCTGCGATCTATCAAATTCCTTTGAATATGGAAAGAATATATTACAGTGCTGGGTCATATATTTAATTATTAACGGGAGAAAAACAGCATTCTACGAACTAACTTCGTATTGGGTGGCACTGAAAAGCTGCAAAAAGGCGTATTTTTGTAGAACTGATAGGAAAATTTCCCTGTTATTGCTACATGAATCATAATTGCCGTCCGAATTCACCGAGGCTGATGTCCTCATCGGGTAGCATTGCTGTTACTTTAGAGCAGGGGTGTCGATCTCAATTGGACAGGGGGGGGGGGATCAAAAACACATTTCAGGTCGCGAGCTAAACAGGATAAATAAACATTTGTTGAACAAGCTATATAAACACAGTAATATGAAATGGTCTCACGAGGCGGATATAATGACACGCCAGGCCGGATGTGGCCCGCCGGTCTTGAGTTTGACACATGCTTCAGAGCAACACTTTTCCATTCGTTGTTAGGAACAGCTAAATTTCTTCAGCTATGCTAAATTTTGAAACTTATCAAAATCTTCTATTAAAAGTGAAAACATTTAAACATTTCCTTACACTGTGATCCAGGGACATATTTTATGCAGATCCATTCTAGTAGAAGAATTGTACTATGATGGTACACATGCAAAAATGTTATTTGACGATTTTTCTTTCTCAGGATGAAGAAGAACTGAAAAAGTAAGAGTGAAAATGTAGACAGTGAAATTTCAAAGTCAATTGAACTTCAAGAGCAATGCATGAACAGTCCGTAATTTAGTGCCATAGAGAAAGAGAGCAATTTTAAAATGGGGAAGTCTTAAAGTGGAGTGTAAAGAAAAGGGGCTGCTAATTCATAAGTTACAGAACATGAAGCGCCTGAAAAACCAAATCAGGGTAGCAGAGGGGCTAAAATGAGAAGGGCCGTAGTCGATAAAGGCAGGGTACGGCGACCAACCAACATTTTAGCAATATTAGCTTCTTTTAATATAATGAAAAATATGACCTGCATAGCTACTCTCAACATAAGACATTTCCTTGCAAAATTTATTTTCTTTATACTGCATTTTGCAAGTAGACTAAATTTTTCTCCCTAAATCCAGCAAATTCTTCCAATAAAGCTACAAGGGCGGTGCTAAAAGGAAGTTCCAAGAAGAGAATGGCTGAACAAGCTGAACAAGCGGCTTAATCTGAAGATATGAAATATGAATTTATTAAATAAGCGGTCCACTGGCCCACACAATCCGGTATTAAACATTAAAAAGAACAGTTCAGCGGCATTATCAAAACATATTAAAGGTTGAACTAAGGTTGAGCTACGATTGATACTGCCAATAATTGAGGTAGCCAAACAGTGGTATGACAGCTATTATCGAACAGCCTCGCAATGGATCTATATTATTACATGTGGTTGAACTGCACACGAATAGTAATCCAGCAATTTCTCTGCAAACAGAAAGCACGTTTGCATTTGTTTTTTTTTTATATAAGGCTTGTAGGCCGAAATGGCCCATCGCCAACACAATTACCATGCAATATTTGTAACTTGCAATGATGACAGAATAATTCCAGCAACTTACAGTATCCATAAACTCGATGATTTTGGAAAAGAAATAGCACCATAGAACGTAGAATTGCTGAAAAACAAAGCACAGCTAATAACTTGTGATACGACAGATGACAAATAAGATCGTGATAGGCATATTTAGGTGTGCAATATTTGAGGTAGAGGAACATTGCCATTGAGCACTGACATAAAAGGGAATATTAGGCAAACAAAGAATAAACGGCATTCATCCAAGGAAAAGAAAAACTACTGATCAATTTTGTCTAAACATAAATAGCAATTGTTCTATGTTGAAAAGTAGTCAAATTTGAATCCAAATCGTTTATGTCTAAACCAGGGATGGTGAGCTGGCGAAAGTTTTGTTTTGCCGCCTGTTTTGTTAGGTTTTGTCTCCTGCGCAGCCACTTATGAACGAGGCTTGCACGCTGCTTCACAAACACTGACTCTGACATACGCATACTAGAAGGCCCTCAGTATAAGATCCTGCATTTTGTATATTAAAAGTTTTCTGATGTAAAATCTAAAGATAGGTTAAGTTTGCTCGTTTCTATATCTACCCTTTGCCGTAAGTGAGACGTATCCACTGGATTCAAAGGCTCACACCAAACATCTGTTTCTGGATTGACGACAGTTGTTACAAAAAACTAGAAATACAAAACAAATACTAATCACACAGTTGATTCACCTGTCGAATCGAGGCTTTGATTATTATAGGTATGCACACAATCCTTGCCAAAAATATATTAACTTTAACGTGAGTTATCATAGGGCCAGGTTCAGCCTTCCAGATCTCCACGTGTTATAAATTTCTACTAGAAAACGACGTAGTAGATAGGACAGGACGTTAAAAATACCAGGCACATCGCTCGGTATTGTAAACACATTGGCCTGGATTGAGCAGAACAATAAACGGTCGACATATACTTTCGGTACAGGTCGGCTTAACAATTGGTTCCGGGTTACAAATAAATATGCTGGCGGTATTTTGTGTCCAAAAAATCCAGATCACTGTTGCACCAATGCTTCTTCCATATATGGTGCTAGCAGACAATGCCACTAGTGCGTAGGACAATGCAACCTGAACATCCATTATTTGGAAACAAAAGAAACAAAGCAAATCTCTATGAAAACTGCATGGGCGTTGGAGCTAAACGTTCAAGGAGCTTAGTATTTTGCCCGAATATTGTTGCTTCATTGAGACAAAATTTCCTTGTTATGCCTGATATTTGATAAATTTGTCTGATGTCACGTCTATGTGAGACGGTGAAGAGAGCTACCGATACACAATAGAATCCAGTTTGCTATGTTATTCCTAAAGTATAGTTTGTATTTGATAGTCGTGGAATTTCTTACCTCATACGTCATCCATCCCGAAAGTGCAACAAGAAAGAAATTGTATACAATTAATGCTTTTCGCAACTCAAATCCTTCTCGTTTAGCCATCCATTGTGGCCCTTTGATAACGATAAACAGGTATGCAACTATCAGCCCAATGATGTATAACGGCTCTTTGACAAGCAGCAAGTTTTCTGTTCGAGGGTCTATCAGAAAAAAAACAGTTGTCAAGGATTTTCAAATTTGGGATCCTTGTAAAATGAACTTAAATGCATTCCTAAGAAAGGCAAAACATGGCGGTTATACCTAGAAAAACCCCTAGAATACTAATCAAAGCATTTTCAACTCAATATATACAGAACTACATAGGTTAATATCAAAATTAATTGTTCCTAAAGATTAATTGATATTTGATTTTTCGAAGTCAGATTAAACGTTTGGAGCTGTGGGAGAAATCTGAGAATCTGAATCCAGTGAGTGACATGCAAACCTGTAGCAAGATTTGCTTCTAGACCTTTGTAGGGTAAGAAGTTATCGTTTCAGTCAAGTACATATAAGGAAAAACAAACTGAATTGATATTACAAATTTTAAAGGGTTTCTGGAACAAATATGCGTAATTAATAAAGGCTTTCCTTGCAATAATTAGCATGAAGTGTTTTGATGTGTGGAGAAAATCATCATCTATCAGCTATAGTCATAAAAGAAATATTTAATCTTAGAGATAGAGCTTCTTGACAATTTGCACTAGATAAAAGGTTGTAACCCTAAAATACGTTAAATCAAAATGAAACCTCCATGTTCTTTTATTGTAGTGTACAGATCGACAAGCCACTGAACAGCCATCCTGAATGCAAGGCCTTCGCGCAATGACTGGCTGCAAAAACAAACAAGAAGGAATTTAATTCTAAACGTAATACGAAAAATCAAGCTGATTTTATCCTGGAAAAATGTATCCAAACAAATAAATGCTGTTCCTGTTATTAAAGGCTTAATCTAAAAACGTAATTCCATGAATATAACGACGTGATGTCATTATTGATAACAGCATATTCAAGAAGACCCTTAATGGAGTACAAATCCTTAAGAGACGAGAATTAGCGGTTTGTTTGTTGCCCGGAAAGCGTATTAAAGGAATAATATTCTTTCTTCCTGCAGGGCCATCAACTCAATCATAATGTTGAGAGGACCCAAGAAGAAACAATTAACTTAATTGAAAATGTTTTTGTACCAAAAGTGTTTCCACCAGAGTTAAAAAAACTATCAAACCTTCCTGCGACCTCAAGTTTGGTTTAAAAACCTTCCTATTTTTTTCGGTCCTCGCATTGTGTAAACTACTTTGTGATTGAGACCAAGCACACAAAAATTACAATCCTAAATAGTGATG
This sequence comes from Rhopilema esculentum, assembly GCF_057945365.1. Taxonomy (NCBI): domain Eukaryota; kingdom Metazoa; phylum Cnidaria; class Scyphozoa; order Rhizostomeae; family Rhizostomatidae; genus Rhopilema; species Rhopilema esculentum. Next base: position 2,604,377 of record NC_142816.1, on the reverse strand, counting down.
AATCTATACGTTACAAGAAATTGAACAAGTAGAACAACCATTTTACTTATATCTTAATCAAGATATTCCGTTAGCAAGATTAAAATTATTTGCATCAAACGGGAAATTCTCTGTACAAGTCTCAGCCAAGGTAACATCACCACTGTCCCCAAATTGTCTTTTCTGTGTTGGCTCTAGTAATCTATCTTGTGAGGACCCAGCAGTTTCTTCATTTGACAAATGCCCTCGAGATGCAACTTCTGTTATGGGCCTAGCAGTAGTAGCTTGAGACGAGACGAATAGCAGTAAACCCTGTTGGTCAACCAGAATAATCTTCCACTTAAATTCCCTGCCAAGGTGGTTTTTGTTTATATGTGCCTGAAGATTGTTTTCCCTTCCTTTCAAATCACAACAGTAGCGCGAAAGCGCATCCGCAGCAAATGAGAAAGTTCGATTTACGCACGCTCCAATATGAATTCGCTTAGTCGCGCGACCAGAGCGAATCAAGTGGAAACCGGCCTATACCGTGAAGAGGGCGTGACGACAAAGTAACGGTGACAAAGAAATGCTTCAGAGGCCCTGTCTTAGAGGACAGCTAAGGCCTGGTTCAAACGTCGCACTTCTCATGTGCCGAACCTAACTCTGTTTGGAGCGACACTTGAGCATGTTAAGCGCGACTCCCGTTTCAAACGTCGAACTTAATCATGTCGCGCCAAATGGGTTTTAGGATTGTTACATAAAGTATCTTGGTTAAGGCGCACAATCTCAAATATTTGTTTGAAACGCATGCGCCCTCCAAGAAAGAAATGAATTCTGTGAAGGAAAATAAATTAAATATAATTTTGCATTGAGTTCGGTACATGACAAGTTCGACGTTTGAAACCGTGCCGTGCTGGAGCCGTGCAGCTCGGCAAGCTCTGCCGATCCAAACTAGTCTGCCGCTCCTAACTAAATTTGCCGTACCAAATTGATTCAAACGTCGCGCCCCTCATGTACTTAATTCTCGAGTTAGGTTCGGCACATGAGAAGCGCGACGTTTGAACCAGGCCTAAATGCTTCTGTAAAAGAAACAGTTCTAGCAGAGAATCCACTTCCCTGGGTTCCAGAGCGTCAAGCGTCAAAACAAGTGGGGCATTGAGGAAATAGGGCATTGCGGGAGCGTGCGGAGGAGGAGAGAAGAGAGTCAAACTAAGTCAAAGCTGCTATTTTGCACAACCTTTCGTTGATATTGTTAAAAGCCATTCAAAGAGAGGACTAGGTAGCGACAAAATCTCTATGGGGCAGAAGCCCGAATCAAATTTCTTAGAGAGAGGGATATTCTGCAGATTTTCATCTCAATTTTGAAGAAATGGAGTCCGCCCGTTAAAGAATTCGAGGGGCAAATCACTCCAATAAAATCCCGTACACCTTTTGTGAAAATCCTATTGTTTTATCTGAAAATCCCCAGAAATCCTTTTGCTTTAGGGAATATCTCGTACGCTATTGGCAAGAGTGCATTGCCCCTCGAAAGAATTCAGAGAACATTGAAAAACACAGGAAGATGCGAGCCTTTTGTGTCGGCACTTTTTTCAGGCTCTACGAAATTTTAAAATCCTAAGAGCATTACCAGGATTATCACCATTTGTTGAATTTGTGAGACTCCTTGTACCTTTTCATAAAACAGCTGGTGACTTGGCACAAAATACATAGGCCTGGTCTGGGCTGTCAGTTGCTTTGAAATGTGATCTAGCTATCGTTAAACAATAGGGTTGAATCAAGTGAAGCTGAATGAAATGATGATTGCCAATATGATCAAAATGGCACAAGGTAGGAGGCTTCAACTCCCAACAGGTGAAAAGATCATCAATATTGATAGTTATTTGGGCAAAAAACTCCATACTCGGATAAACATTATAGAGACATAACATATTTTTACAAGAACCAGTAAACTTCATGTCCAGGCTGATTGTTGACTGGAATTTTTTCGAAAATCTGAGACTGGATTCCCTTTAATATGCGTGAGACAATCTTCATCAGCCACCATGTTTGAATATGACTGAAAAAGAACCCACACATGGCTAAAAATCCTCGTTTTTGAGATAAAACGTTGTTCAAAATTGCAGTTTACAGTAGCTCAGCTTCAGCTTGTTCGTAATTTGTTCTGAACTTCTGATTAATTTGAGGCCCGTGTTCTTATAAAATTGTTCTAATAAAAAAGAGTGTAGATTATAAACTCATTCTTCTTCACTTTTATCCTTATCCAATATGATAAATACGAAATACGACGTGAATTAGAATACTTTGGATTGTTGCTTTTATACCAACGGTTTATTATATGGATGCCTTTAAATATTTTCAAAACTCTTGGTAAATATTTGCAGCTAGCAGGTTACATTTTTCGAAAAATAAATGGGATCAAAAATGGTAAGATAAGTCTTTGATATGCTTCCGTTTAAAAGAAAATAAGAACAATATGCCACCTTTAACAGTGGCAGGCCCTCGTGTAAATTTGACACCTCTGTAGGTTTTAGGTGTCTTCTACCTCATACCTCATGTTCCACCCCAGGGTAGCCTGCTCACAGACTCGACTGGTTTTCCCAGAGATCAATCTAGTTGACTGGAAATTTAGTCGATTGGAACTAAATTCATCTCTGGGAAAACCAGTCAAGTCTGCGCGCCGCCTACCACGGGGCCCCTGAGCCAGTCTGGACGCAATTTACGACTTAGATTTCCAAATTTATTCACCTTTGAGTAATACGAGAGGAGGGGTCAGAAAATTATATTATGTATATAAGCCTCATGATATGATATATTGTATTGATATCAATAACTTTGAAGAATGAAGGGGACAGGTCGCTACAATACCCAATTTTGCCATTATTTCAAAAGCGATACAAGAATTTTGAGGTACGGATGGAATAAGAGATGTATATTCGATCAATTTTTCTCCAACTGAATGCAAATTTTCAAGGAAAATTTATTGAATTAAAGCTTCGTGATTTTCATGGTGTCATATTTTTTCTTTTGAAATGAAATAGAAGGAATTCTGAGCAGTGGGCAGGGCGGAGCCAGGAAATTGGTCTGGTTGCGCAGAAAACGGTGTAAAAATCTAATCTGCTGTTGCTCGAAAAAAAAACACAGATTCAACTCTTTACCAAACAACAAATCATCGTATAGAGATTAATTGGAAAATCGATCTTGTCTAAAATTGAAATAGAGGCCATGTCATCCTCCACCCCTCACTTCAAGAGATGCACCAATTGAATGGGAAGAAAATATCGAAAGAAACAGGTTGTCCGAAACAAAGGTGTTGCTTTCAACAAACATCTACAACTAGTCCTTCGCGTAGGTAGAAACCTGGACAGCTTTTATAAGGTGTCAAAAAAAATTCGAGATGACTATAAGAGTAAGAAACCATAGTAATCCTTCCTCTAAATATGGGATGAAAATGATTCTCTTCGAAGGTTAGGCATCTATTTCCTGTTTAATTGTAATATGAATAAAAAGATAATCTTTTTGCGAGATGTTCTTTCTCATGTCGAGGGGCGTATCACTTCACGAACATCTCGTACACCTTTGGTGAGAATCCTTTTGTTTTCGATAAAAACCCGCCAAAAATCCCTAAAAAATTTTTTGTTCTAAAAAATCTTGTACGCTGTTTTGGAAAGAGCGAGACACCCCTCGTTTCATTAGCATTTGGTAGCTAAGAAACCTCTACCTAAGAATTTTTGTTTTTAATTCCAATAAAAATCAAGAAATTGGGCGCTAATTCCGGGCTTATTTACGAATAAAACATCAGTGTAAACGATTGTTCAGCTTCGTGAATAACAAAGTAAGTCATTCTGGCATCAAAAACCCTCTACTTTGACCGACTACGAAATTCCTTAAAATATATTATTAAATTAATCCGAGCAATGAAAAAGTAGAACCCTCAATTGGAGAGCAGCCCTCCCCCTGCATGCCCCTTCACACGACCTCCGTCTTCTAAAGTTGTTTGGCAGCAATTATCTTGCACGTCGATTACCTTTAATTGGAAATGGAGGCCCGCACTTCTCAAATTTTATCCTCATCTTCATGTAGGTCAAACAAATCATTGTAAACAAATTCATTGGCAGCGTGAAACTCAACGTTTGCAATCTCAACGATAGAGATATTGAAATCATCACTAGATTATTGAGCGAGTTGACCATCCAGGTTGACAAAGCTGCACTGCCGCAGTCCCAGGCAGGAATACAACGGATCCATGACATTTAAGGAATTGTTATCATCAGAATGTTGATCCAGTTTTTATTCGATAGAGGTTTAACATCAATATTATTAAAAACAGTCAATGATCATAAAAAAAGATATCTCTACACTTACGTGATGAGCTGAACCGCAGACTCAGATCAGAGTGCCTGATCGCCGATTGAGTAAGCATTCAAATAGAATCAATATATCGATCCAATGTACACAAAGGCTTTCAAGACCTTTGAAACAATCGTGCCACTAGCTGAGAAGAGACTGGGAAAGAATTCTGCAAATAAAGGCGGGAAATTAATTTTATTATTTCACATGTGGCACTGGTCGAGGACACAGACAAAAAAATATTTTGATTTAAAACTTTGTAAACACACGAAATAATCTTTACAAAATAGTTTGATCATTGTGGCGAAGCCTTGTTTGCAGGGAAATGTTGATTAATTCAATTTCCATTTAATTTCCAATTTTCGCATAAAGCGATGATTGTTTTGCATGGCTCCCTCAAGGTCATTGTAAATTGAATTAGGAAGGATTTTTGTTAAATTCAAACTAAAAGTTTTGGTTTTTCTTTTAAAATCTGTCACTATATCGTTCAAACATTGACACCTACAATCTGTTGACTTTATATGTGAAAGCTTTCTTTATAACCGCGCAACTAATCCGTGTCAACCTCAGTTGTTAAGGAAAACCCGTCTTGTCTGCATGGGCGAATCCGAGGGGCAAATCACTCCAAGAAAATCTCGTACACCTTTTGTGAAAATCCTATTGTTTTATCTGAAAATCCCTGGAAATCCTTTTGTTTTAGGGAAAATCTCGTACGCTATTCTCAATAGTGAATTGCCCCTCGGGCAAATCTTTTTCTCTCTATATGGGCAAACGTTCTGTCGTTGCGCTTACGACTTGTTGTGTATGGAAGTTTTTTATCAAGGTTGAAATTAATTGATAGAAAAGTAAGGGCAAACCAAGGGAAGCTCGTGCCACTACAAATAGTTTTTTCAATTCTGGAAATTATGAATTCATCACATAATAGCTGGTTTTCTTGTAAATATTACGTTACATCTTTTTTAATCTTCCCGTTTCAAAGACACTTCCTGAAGCAGATCAATAGCCATTTCGATTCCCATTGGTTCGACCATACAATCAACCTATTTGGACCATCTATGTTTGGACAGAGTGCCTTTCACAGGGCCAACCAGTCAAGCCTGTTAAGGATACCATGGATGGGTAGTACGCATAGATTGTCCTTTATTAATAATTTTGAGTAGCAGTTTATAACATACTTGCAAGTTGATCGCATTAAGCGTGAAAATCGAGTCCTGGTATATGCACCAAAGTATGCAGTTAACCATGAGCAAACGTAATATAGCTAGTGAAAATATATGTCGTTTCAATATATTCGTATTTTGTAATAGATGGACCTTACAACATTTAATTGTTAGAAAGCATAAATGGCTATTGCTTTGAAATCATAAGGGTTACTCTACTTTAATTGCTACCTCTAACTTCTTTGAGCATATAAGCTGTCAACAATTTGCTTCATCCTACTCCCAAATAAAATTGTTGTATCTCGTGGATTATGGACAATTGGCAAAATTATGAAACATATAAAAAGGTTCTGATCTGGATCGGTGGCGGTTGAAAAAAAGAGGGATCCTACTTTGCTTTGTTCGAAGTACCCTCGGTCTCTCACCTCCATTCTTCTCCCGATTTCTGTGGCTCTGGTACCCAGGGTATGTTCGAAGTAACTTTCACAAGAGCTTTGCTCCGATGAATTTTAGCAGTAACACAAATGTAAACTTTCTGAACAGATAACACAAATGAATGGACTTGAGTCTTAGGAAACGAACAACAAAAGCATTACTTTTTGCAATTGGCCAGAAATTCTTGAAGATAGAAAAACCCTTCCATATAAAGATGTTAATCTTAATAATTCTATTCTTATTCCTCAGAAATTCTATTGAACCTGTAAATCCAAAATCTAGACAGGGGGAAAAATGATGACATGAAACGAAACGCTCTGAAGCCCCTATCAAAAAGGCTCACGCCAGCTTTTATGCTCAAGGGCTTTTTCCAGGTTCTATTCGCAAACAAAGAGGGCGAGCCATCCTTTTTTGCCGAAAAGTTTGAAAAATTGCCGATAAACCATCCCTAGGTATCAAAAGTTCTTGCAAAATAATTATTTCAAAAGTGGTGTGACACCCATCACGCTCCCTAGAGCGATATAGCTTTGTCCATCAAAAATTCTCAAGTCCCCATTTTAGCAGAAATAACAGATAAAAAGCGATTTGGTCATGGAATCTGTCATTGAAATTAAAACGTTTGATCATTTCACTTCAAAAAATTATATTTACCCTTATTTCTCATCGCAGACACAGCTGAATTACAACTTCCTTGATTATCCCATTTTAATCCTTCCGTAACAGAATTACAGCAAATTGACAATTACAACGAAGACATATACATGGAAACGTAGACTTGTACAGAGGTTGAAGGGCATATGTCGCATTAGCAGTTGGCTAATAAAACAAAAGCCTTTGGAGTGGAATTCCATTGTTTCGTGACTATTCGTTTCTTCTTAATTAATTTTTACTGCCGTAAAAATTCACCCTCGATTCCATGCTTTGTATAAAACAAAAGAGATAATTGTATTGCATTAGCCAATCATGTCCACGACACATACCCTTTAAGACTAAAAGAAAAGTTCCATATAGAATGGAAATTAAAAAAATTGTTCGTGGGGATTATTCCATTTTCTTGTCCTTTGGTTTCACGGTGTAAGCTTGTTTGTAGAAGTGTGAGAAAAGCATGAAGAGGGTCAACATGTAGAGCCACAGACTCCATAAAAAGCCTTTTGAAAATCCACAGTCGAGCTGTATCGCATATGATGTATGGAGGAAAACCAACACAAATTGGATCTGTTAAAACAAACATAAAATCTAAGTAAACTGATTATCAAGCATCTCAATTTTTATAATCTTTATGACAAATCCTTCAAAGGCTAATCCAGCTTATTCCCATTCAAAACTTTGCTATAAAGACTAAATAACTAGTTTGGCATTTATCTGAGGATTGCAGTCCTCTAGCCCACGAGCCACCCATCCGTTGATTGCCTTGTGAAGATTTGTAAAACTTGAAAGACTTACTTTTAGTGATATTCAAGTCCTCTATGTATAATTTATATTTTTGTTCATTAATGTAAGTGATACAAAGAATCTATCATAGAACTTATTCAAGGAAGATGACCTGCCTAAGTCTTAATGGAGAATAATAGCCTTGAAGAGCCGTTGAAGCCAAAACTTAACATCCCTTATAGCTTATCGAATGAAATTTAATTTGCTGATAATGGAATTATACACTATTTATATGTAAACATTTTTCAAAAATAGTTAAAAACAAACAAATCAATAAATAAACAAACAAGCAAGCAGGGCAAAGCAGAAAAGTAAAATCCTGGAAGACTTGATAGCTTATTGAACATAGAACTCATTAATCTAATAATTTTAACTTATCATTCTAAATTTTGAGGCTACAAACCAGTGATAGATACAGACTGAGGTCAGACAAATCTATGGCATTGCTAGTTCCAAAGACAAAATTTGCATCTCGCGGGGACAGAGCATTTTGTACTGCAGCCCCTAGGCTCTGGAACAAACTGCCCGTTGAAATTAGAAGATCTCAGAGCGTCCAAACTTTCAAAACAGGATTTAAAACATATTTATTTCATAATCATTTTAACATGTGAATGACAATTCTAGCTTTACTTTCAGTAAATTAAGGTTTTTCAACACTGTTCAGCACTTTAGAATATTTGTATATAGATTTTAGCACTCTATAAGTGCATTATTATTATTATTATTATTATTATTATTATTAAAGTCAATATAATACAGTTGAAAAAACAGGTGGGTAAGCTTACAATTTGCATTTTTGTGAGGTATCTTTTCCACCACAAATATTTCTGCATATGTGGGCCAAACGCAGCCAGCATGTAATAAGAATACATTACAACGTGGATGAAACAGTTCAACATTCCAGCAAGGCAGCCTGAAATATAAAAATATCATCAACATATGTATTAGTACAGACAGGATTAATTCAGCATTCCCACAACAAGTGGGTCACAGTTGATCTTGAGACGCACCTGGTGGGTAATATAAAAGCCCAAAACTTCTGTTGACTCTATCTTTATTAGGTGTTTAGTCAATTGTGTTCACTTAAAATTGATGTTTACCGTTTTTGGCCAGAGAGCTGTTATAGAAACCTTCTTGTGTTTAATGGAAGTATAAGGACATAAGTGAAGATATTTAAAAAATCTAGATTTTGTATCTTGTTTGAAAACTTGGGAAAAGTGATAATCAAATATGAGTTAACAAAAGCTTCCTTGATGCAACACTAAAAAAGCCTTCTCATTTAGGTGAGAGGGGGACTTTATTTCACTTAAGTCTGAACCAAAAAGGGGGCAAAAAAAGAATGGGCTGTTAAAAATAAGCAATGGCATCAATTTGTAGATTTCCAATTTAAGTTATTTCCTTCATTTAAGATTACATTTTGTCATTTACTTTTAATATTTTCACCAAACAATATAAAGAACCTGCAAACTAGCATAAAATGTGGCAAAATACATACAAGCTATAAAATCTTCACACAGAGACTGATTTATGTTTCAGCCTGCAGTTTTTGTCATCTGCAAGGAGTTTGTGCTCTCTTGTTTTGGCATACAGAAAGGCAAGGGAAGATATTTTTTAAAAAGGCTTTTTGCTGAAAAGAAAGACAGCAGAAAACTCAAGATACAAAAAATGCCAGATAGATGAAAAAATGCTGCATCATTTTATACCATTCAGGTGGGAAACTTGGCAATTTGTGTTTGCATAAGTTGGACTAGAAACTTGGTTGAACAAGGTCCCGCCTACATCTGCCTGGATTCTGGCTGTCAGAATTTCCCGGCTGTTGGTTTCCACTACACGCCAGGAATTTTGTTAGCCAGAACTCGCCTCCATGTAAACAGGCCTTTAGTTAAGAGTTGATTTGACAAGCCTAACTACCAAATTTAACTTTTATTAAAACTTACCAATAGCTCCTGGAACGTGTTTTGTTACAAGCCATTGCATCATTAAAACAGACGTGTGATGGTATACATGCAAGAAGGTTATCTGACGAGACTTCTTTCGCAAGATGAAAAAGAACTACAATGGAAAAAGAGTATTCATATATATATATAAACCTCTAGAAAATATCTTGGATCAGGTGGATCTAGCCTTTTGTTACATCAGAGGTATATGCATATGCATAGAGAAAGTCAAAGATTTGGAGAAGCAAGCTTGGGTGCAAGAACCTTTTCTCTAGGAGATTTATAGGTTACTAAAACAAAGCAAAATCCAGAAACTCATTGATCTTTTCACTGCCAAACAAGCCTTAAAACTTTGAAAGCCGCACTCATGACACCAGAAAAATACAAGACATGGACTGAGTATGGCCCTCTCAAGGCACTAAAGGATACCCTTGCTAAAGCAAATTTAGGAAAATGAGAACAATTATCTATATTATGATTCTGAGTATTTCTGCTTGCATTATTAGATGAAAGCAGGTCTTGAAAGTCTAAGGACTGGTCCCCTACTCAAAATTGAATTCAGAAATCAGCAGCTAAACAAAAATGCAAGAGAGGAAAGGAGTAAATTTTTAGGAAACGATATAAGTTTGACTTAAACAACGCAATGAGAAAATTGCATTTAGTCAAGATATATATATGCATATAAGAAAGGGTTGCTAGCAAAATGAAATTGCATTAGATAACAAATTTGTAAGAAAGGATAAACAGTTTGTGACTAAAAGAGAAGAAACTTACAGTGTCCATAAACTCAATGATTTTTGAAATAAAGTACACCCATGATACTCTGATTTGCTAAAAGAGAAAATTTACATATATAAATAACATGCAACACAAAACAAAGCACAACGATAAGTTAAATATGAGCTAAGCATTCAAAAAATCATTTTGTATTATGGAATTTTTGTAATAATGGGAAAACATAACATTTCCCTTTTAAAATTGAAGAAAGGCAGAGAGATCTACAGGAATGAAAATTTGGAAGGAAGACGAGGGTAAATGTATGGAAAATGTAAACCATTCACAAAAGCATCAACTGAACTTTTAGAGGAACTTTTAGAATTGCTTGCCTCAATTGTTTGGGCAAGCTATATCCAGAACAAATATTTATATATTATATACTTAAAATGGTCTAGAAGTCAAGCAAACTTAGAAAAATCAATGCAGTATAATTTAAACTATTTCTTGTTTGCACCTTTTTTCAAGTTTTTTCTCAACAGAACCTCCAAATGAAACTCCGAGAAAAACTTTCCATTTGTCTTTAGTTTAGCAGAGTGATTCACAGTTCTCTCAGCTTATGAGGGATTTGTGAAGGGAGAATAACCCATGGCTCACTTTAAATGGCCCTGTTTCAAAAACCATTCTTACCAAAATTTTGTTACAAAATAGCAATTCTAACCATCATAGTTTGGATGGTTTTCTGCTGTGTGCACCAAGTAGATCTGGCAAGCAGTTTTGGATTTGGGTGTGCATTTGGTGCACATGATATATTTTCTTTGTAAGAAGTTGGACAATTGACTTGGACCATTATAATTGCTTGGCAAATTGTGCAGTATAAAGATTGTCTTAGGTTTACAAATTTTGAAAGCTTTTAAATAATCTGCATTATAACATATATCCCAGTTACATCATCTATCCTAAGCCGCATTTGTTGTTCATTAAACCTTTCAGACATCAGCAGATAAGTAAAAGAAATAATTTAACTAAGAAACAGTATACATATAATTATAAATTCTAACCCTCATTTGAATATCACTGACATCACTTGGATTGACTGGCTCACACCAAAAGTTGAATGTGGGATTCAGAACAGTTGTCACAAAAAACTAAAATGACAAATAATAAGCTCGTTATTAATGGAAGACTATAATTTTTCTGATATATTACATACTCTATTATGTGAAATGAAACTGAAACCTGATTTGGAAGAAGATTGTTGCTCACATGTCAGCTCTTGAAAAGTTATTCATGAAACGCTCTAGATGTATTCCATGATACAATTGTGTCTTCTCAAGTCAGTTCTGTTCAGTTTCTTTTTCAACTGGATTAATGATTGAAAAGATCTGGATTAATAAGATATTTTTCATAGCTATGCAAACTTTGCTAAATGAAAGAAACCAAAATGGTTTCTTGCCAATTTTTGAATCATAGATTAGATGCAGTATCTGTGTCATGGATTAAATGAAAAAGGAGTTTAAAAGCAAAGTCAGTACCTCATACATCATCCAGCCTGACAGTGCCACAAGAAAGAAATTGTACACAATCAATGGTTTTCGCAACTCAAATCCTTCTCGTTTTGCCATCCACTGTGGTCCTTTGATTACAATAAACAAGTATGCAAGTATAAGGCCAACAACATATAATGGCTCTCTTACAAGCAGCATGTTTTCAGTCCGAGGATCTGTTGAGAAAAAATATATTTACCAAAAAGGATGGATTAAAAGTAGGAAACACTAATGTTAACTCACAAACTGGTCTTTGTAATGATAAAAAGCTTAGTTCTGGTTCACACATTAACACCCATCCTAATTTTCATGCCCTAGATTTAAAAGCTAAAAATCAATCTCAAACAAAGATTATGTCATACTCTTATTACACTCTCAATGGCAGATTTTCAAACCATTTAACACTAAACTCTGAATCACACAAATAACAAAAAAATACCAAGTATCATTTGTGAGCTTGCTTTGGCACCAAGCTACAAAATATAAGACAATATTTTCAGTGTCATGTCAGTCAAGCAGCAACAGAAATTCAGTTAGTGTTTATTTTGTTCTTTCCTGTGCCTGATAAGAACTGCTGTAAATTTCTTTTTGTAAATGGTTCTTCATGTCAACTTGATTTAGAAACAAATTTTAGATATTTTGCATTAAAGCAGATTTGATGAGATCAGCTACTTTTAAGATATATATACTGCATGGAGGCAAATGAAAGGCACCAATGCATTGTCACAGCCTTATAGATTGAAGTTTCTTCATTCTAGGATGCATATTATGGACCTGGTACCTAGGACTTAGGATGCATATTACAAATATACTTTTCCATAGATATCTTTTATTTCTATAAAAACATTGAGCATGCTTACCACCACTGTCCCTGGCAGATCTATAAAGATCAATTAAGTATTGTCCAGCCATACTGAGATCTGAAAAGGATGAGTTTCAATTACTGACATTCGAAAGATTCGAATACGTCTGCTGAAAGACAAGAAAGAAGCAGGGGGAAGATCTTAAAAACTGGGAGACTGGGAGAAAGCAAGCAAGCTTTGGGGTCTCCCAACAAAACTGATTAAAAATCATCTTTGTCCACCTAATCCTTAAAATGTAATTAAAAATTATTGGGTAGGTGTTGTCATATTTTGCTAGTCAAGCATCCTACAGGCATGGATGTGCCTTGTCCACCAAAATAGGTGCTTGTCAGTCTGAATGGCATGCAAAATTACGGACTTGTCATCACATTTAGCTTAGCTGTGCTCGTCCAAAAAACCCTTAAAATTAATCCCTGTTGCTAGTGCATGGCAAAATGTGGTGGAGCCATATAGTAATAACAATAATACAATCATATCTCCATTTCAGAGCAGTTCCTCTGCAGCACAGATGTATATACTTATTCACATAAGAATATAGTCCAATGGCAATTATTTCTTTTTTTGGAAAGCCAAATAAATGTGAATATCAAAGCTATATGTTTTGAAAAAGATGTATGAGGCCTTGGAGTCTGAACACTATAGTGCGACCCAGTTACACCTTGAGAATATTTCAAAAATAATCTTAGGCTAAAACATACAAGAAATTTAAGAATATTGAGGCTCAGCAAACAATTAGGTATTCTTATACAAAAATGGTGTAACACAGGCTTTTAAAGAACAAAGTAATGGGTTAATTACCTCCCACCTGGCTTTTAAACTAGAAGATTTAGTGCCAACTGGACTGTAGTTTGGTTAAAGTATGCACTTTGTGTACCTCACTTTGATTATTTTAAGGATATAGAATAAGTAGCAAATATGAAAACCAAATTCAGAAAATGTACATGATTGATAGTTATTTTATTATCAAACCAATGGAAGTTTGTGTTGATCTTGAGGGAACTTAATTCTTCATTTGCCCTAAGCAAAAGGACACACCCATGTCACGCCCAGATATTCAATGCCAAACCCTTCACTAGGTGTGCAGAGACATTTTAGAAAAAATATTTACTTTAGAGGACAATGGTCTTTTGTTGTAAAGCAATGAGAATTGTGATATCATCATAAAAACAACAGGCAGGCCCAACCCCCCAATATTTTACCAAGTGTCCGCCTCCGATCTTGCAATATTATGCAGTCTTGTATGCAACCTGCTTTGAGCATCTTTGCTGGGGAAAATTTCCTATATGCAGCAGCTGAAACAATCGGATGCAAGAAATTTCATATCCGGAAGACAGTGCTTATTGTGACGCCCTGGATACCTAGTTTAACAAACGTTTGAGTGAGTCCTAGGCCAAACAACGCAGGGGGTTGGGTTCATCAAGGTATATGTAGTTCCTGGTGTGCAGAAGTTCTATTGTCAAATTGCCAGTATAAACTTTAAGAACTGCGAAGAAATAACAACAGAAAAGTTCAAGGAAACTTTCTGTTCAACATGTTTTACTGTCGACAATTTTGAAATTACTTTTCTTCGCAGACGAGAAACATACTGCGTCAAAATTGATAAACTTCTGCTTTTAGGATAACATAAACTTTGCTGGCCAAAGGGCAGCACCAGAACACTCAAGGCAAGGCAGGTAAACTGAAATACTATACTGTGCAAGCATAAAGACCAGTTACTTAATTTACGATGTGATATGCTAGCAAGGACGATGTGATATGCTAGCAAAGAGAATGTGATATGCTAGCAAGGCGAGGTGCCTACTGAATTGCCGTAACAACGATAGGACAAAAACTCTAGGACCGGCTTTGCGTAATTTTGCATGTTAAAAAGCGATATTCTATCAAATTTTATGAATAAGCTTACTTACATCAAGGGTGTCTTTCGAGATCACCTTGCCCGACTCTCCCCCAAGGTCGCAAAGCTACAAAGAGAGAAATTTGAGCATCTGGGGCAGTTCTATAGCAATTTAGACTTTGCGCTATGGTCCCATTCCATTGAAATTGAGAGACTGGGAATGAGTGTTGGGGTTTGCTCCAAAGAGGGATGGTCATAGCAGGGGCAAAACAATGGGTAATCTACCTGGACTACCGACTTGGCAATCTTTTTCTGCCTTCCTCTTCCAGGAATATCATATTTCTTCATAAACCATGGGATAAAGAAGATAGCATCCGATAAGACTAAAAATCATTATATATTGTGAAATTATAGGGATAAATCTTACTAATTGTCTGGAGGCCATATCATAGTATGCACTAACAAGGGGCAAGTCACTTGAAGATCTCCTAGACTTTTTGTGGGAATCTTATTGTTTTATCTGAATATTTCTGAATATAGATAAGTGAGTCAATGGAAATGACATTTTTCTTCGACCCGTTTTTTAATCCGTTTTTGGTCGTTCCCACTTAGCCGGGTTAAAATGTATTCAGGGTGAAATATTCGAAACATACGCAGAGTTGTAAGAGAAATCAGTATTTGCATCAATAATTCTTCAATTTCCATCGTTGAAAGCCAATGAAAGCAACATCGATATCGAGGATTTTACTTTTTGATTTTCGGCGCCATCTCAATTCTTAAACGTTGCTGTTGCTGCAAGTTGGTTAGAAGTTATCCGGGTTTCGGCGTTTCCATTAATTCGCAGGTGGGTCAAAAGATATCCGGGTAAAAACTGACCTGGATATCAATTTGCAAAAATTTTTGGAACAGCAATAAATAAACAACTCTTAACTAATGTTTCCTCTTATATCTTACAATTCAAATTTATCGCAATAAATATTTCACCTTTCTCCGAAGAAAGAAACAAAAAAATGTCACATGATCCGCATCATTAATTTACGGACCAGATTGTTTGTCGGAAATCATGAAAAGCACAAAGCAACAAGGTTCTTCAAGGGGGAAACCAGTATAAAAATGTACTGAAATTACTTTTAACGAACGACCTAACTTTGTAGTCCACGAGTAATACTATCGGGTATTCCATGAAATAAGCCCAATTTTGCTATTTTTTTCTTAAGGAGCTGTAGCTTCAAAGCCAATAAAATCTGGACATAGTATACAGAATAGTTAGTATACATATGAAAACACCCTTTTAAGTAATAGGATAAGAACGTTTTTGGAACACACTTGAATGACTGATTTTAGATTATGGTTTGCTATGCTCGTTCTGACATTAACTTCCTTCACTGCAATTGCAAAAAACGGTACATGACAGTTTTGATCGGTTGCAACAGCATCTTTAGGTTCTACCACGTTTGTCACCGGCACAGGTACACTTTATTACCCTTAACACATCTTCTGGGGCCAAGGAGACACCATCTGGTACTGTTGTTGGTAGCAGTATGGATTCGTCTTTCATATAGCCATATTCCTCTGGGTTAAGTGCAGGTCGATCAAGGGACGTGGCTGCTTTCCAAATACAGGTCTGGGAGTGGGCTATTTTAACATTCTCGGTAAAAGCTTCTGTCGAAGGCGGCCGTGTCAAGCTTTGGCGCTAAAGCACCTTTTCCGAATCTTGAGGCCCAGATTTTGTATCTATAGATAGGCTGACATTGCTGTAACATGCCTCATTTAGCCGAGCACTTGTGCCACCAAGATGTCACAAAAAGAAGGTACTCGTTTTAAGAACTTTTAACACAGTCCCTTTTCCAATGCGAAAGTAGGTCGGAACTGTATCACAACCTGACAAAGCATGCGCGGCCAACAAATCGGGAACTACTAATTCATGGAGCTTGACAATGACCCTTATATCAATAACAGATCTTTGCTGTATTGGGGAACTCATAATTATCAGGCAAGTGATATTTTTCTGCTGATGATGGTAGAGGAGAATGATAAAGTATCTGTGTCGTCTGCAAGCACCAAAACTGTGTCGTATGTTTCCTTTGCACACAAAATGGCTTGCTGTGCAATAATTTTGTCTGCTTCTTCATGAGATGTTGCTATATCATGTCTTGCAATGACCAGGGCTCTGTGGATTTGAGTTGGAACGTTATTACTGCCTGTTATGACTTGCTTATTTTTTCTTGTGTGTATGGAAAACTTGGTCGTTGATCATGCTATCGCAATTGATCGACATTAACTGAACATTATTGGCAGTTACAGAAAACATAGCATTTTGCGATGGGAGTGGAGTGTTCTAAGTTAACTGGTAGACTCTACTTGCTTCAGGCTCCCTTCCCGATCTTGTTACGCTCTTGGTACTATATACTCTATATAACTGTCAAATATTATTTCTTAAAATTGCCGACAAAATCTGAAATGAGGCCTTAAGCTGGCCAATGAATCACCCACAAAAAAGCAGAGCCATCAAGAACAAGCGATGCCACCGATGATGTGCTACACCTTGAAGATACTTCCTTCGCCAGACGAATTTTCAGATAAGACTTGGCTTTACATTGTCTCATAGCTCCAGAATCTTCAAACATTGACGTTGGGACTAGCGCTAACTCGTGACTGAATACATTCTCGATGTTGATTTCCCTTCAACTTGCTTGTATTCCAATCAATATGTTACAGATCATTGAAGTGTTTCTTGAAGCCAAGTACGATATGCTTGCTATTCCCTGTTGCAGTTTTCATGCGCTTTGAAATCTTGTCGTAGAATCCAGAGGACCATCCCTCCTTATACTCCTTCATTTGCTTTGTGCAAATGTTTTCTGCATCGTGGACATTGACTTTATCGCCCACAGTTCTACCACTCACGATATTGACGATATTAACTGGATGTGATGAATGATCAAGTGGATCGATGCATAACCAAAGCTTGTCCCGAATACTGTCTCTATCGGAACCGTCAAATAATATCCTTGATTTAATTTCCTCTTTGTGAATCTCTTGGGTTCTCTATTTCTCGCCATTAGCGAAGTTTGAAATATCCTGTTCAAGACGGGGGCAAATGTGAAGGCTGAGAGCCAAAATTTTCAGCCTTTCCGGCTTCAATGTGATTCCAATGATACCTCTAGGAGAATGACCATAGCGCATGAATCTCGGTAAACATTTTGTGTGACTAAATAGAACTGATGATCTCAATCTAAAGAAACTGATTATGATTTAAAAATAAACTTTCCATCATCTCATGTGTGTTTCTTCTTCCTCGATAATGAAAAATGCACGAAAAAATTACCTTTAAGCCCTTAGCTAATCCACTTTCTATCCTGTGACACCAGCAGCTGCCATTAGGAATTGTCATTAATTTTTTGAGCCCACCCCCCTGAAAAAAAAGCAAGTCTACGCCTATGCTCGCAAGTATAACATAATGATGAAAACAGGCCTTATGAAGCAATCAACCAACAGCTTTGATGTTTTCCTTTTCCCTGCCACATTGCTTAAGTGCACCAAAAGATCGTCAATGCTCTCACTATATCAAATTTCAAGAGTATTTCTCAACAGCTGCTCGACTACCAATCTCATTGCGATGTTTTATGGGAATTTCTTGCCTAATAAAATCTTCTAAACTCCAGCAAATGTGATTTTCATAACTTCCGAGAGCCCAGATCCTTCCATCAATGAGCCAACTGCACCAGCAAGACTCATGAGCATATGCATTCCTTCAAGATGGTCGATAACATCTTAAAATCTCTTCTCGTATGCCTATGTTACCTTAACTGCTACCCTGTACAGCTGTTAATCATTTGTGAAGACTAACCGTTCTTGACCTCGTGCTTTAGTTTGTTCTATCCCTAGAAATTTCGCAAATAAGGGAACGAGAAGCTTTGTCGGATTTTTCCACTTTCTTTGACCTATTCATCACAGCAAAAATTGATTTTGGAGACATTTAGTTTGTCATATAATCAACAGGGTACCTGACATATGCTGCATGTAAGTCACTAATAGCGCCTATTACAGCAGTTCTACACAATGATGCTCACCTTCATTAATCTGGATGTTTATTCTCTCCACTTGACAAATCTATGATGATAATTACAAACTTGACAGCAAAGGCTTTACTGTAATGCAAAGAATAAGTGCTACTTAGGCATAAGTGCTACTTAGGCTCCTTGATAATGATTTGTAACAAGCAAAATCTACGCGAAGCAAGTTCCATGCAAGAGAAAAAAATACGACTGTCCTAAAGAAAATTTGAGATCTTGATTTTCTTAGAGTTATCATTTTCTTTTTGAAAGGCATCTCCTCAATTTCATTATAGACATGTTTCTATTATGTTGGTCGGTACCAGTCTTTCGTTCATATAGAGGCATTTTCGTTCATATTAATGAATTAAACATCCGATTTCCTGTTGTCGAAACATAATTCATTCAGATAGGAATGGTTTCTTTCTCTTTGAAACTTCTAGTTTCTTCAGGTTTTTGTTTTGAATCAAAAACAGTAGTCAAGAGTCTTCACTACATACACATGCGAACAAAGGCACATCAAAAGCTCAACACATAACGACATAAACATGGCCCTAACTAGCAGCCCTAGACAGCAAACTGACTGGAATATCTTAAAGGTTTTTAGCCAAAATGCAAAAGTGAAACTACAAGATGATGTAAAGTGTGTATCTTTGATATATATAGTATACTTGCTTATTTGCTGTGCATATGATCTCAAGAGTATCTATAGAACAGAGTTTATTTGTTATTTTTTGAATGTGCAAGACATGGATAATTACTTTTTGGGTCAATTTTTATGCTAAAAAATATTTTTTTGGGCTGATGCTTCGTACCCCAGCCTGAGCACCCCTATCCTAAATACATATGAGTACTCCCACCTCTCCCCCCCCCCCCCCGGGAATTAGATGCGGAATTGCGTCGAGGAAAATCTAGCGCATGCGCAGTAGGGAATGGTGGACAAAAATTCATCAGGAAAGGTTTTTATCGTTTCTATCGTAACATTCGGAGAAGTCTGTAGACGTAGTAGTAGGGAATTTTGTGTAAATGAATTTTTGCAAAGTCATTAGTAACTCGAAATTTCAAAGAATAGCATTTTGCAGAAATTCTAAAAGTTTGCCCCTTTTGAACAAGGGCAAAGTATCTTGAAATGCCATAAAGAGACCGGGTGTCATCAAGCAGATTCTCAAAGTTTGTAGCCTAAACCACTAAAAAATGGAAAAATTGTTGTATGGAAGCGGTTGCATACTTTTCTTAAAAAGTAACAATTGGCTGCCGGACTATTTGCTTGAGTGAACTGCCACTTGTCGTGTACTGATTGATATCCATAACTAGCGGATAAGGCTGACACATCTATATCGTATAAAGGCCGGGTTACACGATCACATTTTACCATCACTTTTTTCGATATTGGACCAACATGCTGAAAAGTGATCGTGTAACATGCTAAAATTTTCCGTTTTCGCTGCAGAATTTAATGCGCTTATCTGCTGTTAATCCTCTATCATTGGAAATTTTACTCTGAACGAAAGCAGAGTAAAATCGAGTTCATCACTTTTGTTCAAAGGCGCCGACAAATTCTTACGTCACATGATGAGAAGGGCACGGCCTAGAGTTTCGAGAAAAGAAGAAAAAGACGCAAATTGTGCTCAGAAACATAATTATTAGCAGAAAACGAATATGAATAATGATTTGGAGTAAATCGAAGAGCAGCCAATTACAGAATAATAGATGCAGTTTAATAAAATACACTCATTTTCTATAAGAAACCATCCTCGACAGGGAGTACCCCAGTTCCTTAAGGTTCACAAAATTTTAGAGCTCAAGTTTTTATAGAATACTTCTGTGTTATTCTCAAAAAACAAGAGCCTCGATACTTTAAATTTGGTTTCCTAATCACTGTGTAGTTTTATTCTTTTTTTAAGTTTGCAGTGTAAGTAAGTTTAGTCAAAATTAGCAAAAGAAAATCAAGAAATTCTTGATCTTTGCTCATTCTCAATCTATATCAGTTTTGCAGTTTCTTGCTCGAGTATTGGAGTTTCTTAACCTTTTCTCATTTTCGAGTACTGGCTTTTATAGACGGTTTCTTATAAAAAATGAGTGTTTTTTATTAAACTGCATTTATTTTTCTCTAATTGGCTGCTCCTCGATTTACTCCAAATCATTGTTCATTTTCTATTTATCCTAATAATTATGTTTCTGAGCACAATTCACGTCTTTTTCTTCTTTTCTCGATACTCTAGGCCGTTCCCTTCTCATCAAAACATCATGTGACGTAAGAATTTGTCGGCGCCTTTGAAAAAAAGTGATGAACTCGATTTTACTCTGCTTTCGTTCAGAGTAAAATTTCCAATGATGGAGGATTAACACCTGATAAGCGCATTAAATTCTGCAGCGAAAATGGAAAATTTTAGTATGTTACACGATCACTTTTCAGCATGTTGGTCCAATATCGAAAAAAGTGATGGTAAAATGTGATCGTGTAACCCGGCCTTAAGACGGACACTTTCATAGGCGGCCACGTTGCTAAAGCGGATATCTTAGACAGGTTTCACTTGACATTCTATATTTACAATTTGAAAATATCTGAATATTTGATGTTAAGATCCAAGAAATATCAGATGGATCTCCACATATGAAAGTTTCCATAAAGAAAAGGAAGATGATCTAATTACAGATATAAAAATTTACATATAAAAGCTAACACCGTAGTTTAAGAACATCTTAGCTTAAGAATTGCAGGGATAGCATTAAAGAGGTCAATACGACCTTGTTTCCATAATGGTGCCTCAAGACGTGTTATCAACAAGAAATGTGTTCAGGAAAAAAGGATTTTGTAGCGAAAACTGGAGGAAAAAATATAATCAGCACACATATACAGAGGCTGACCATGCTCAGACATTTTAAATCTCTGACAGACAGGTACACGTTTTTCTTACCTTCTTATTTTCCCAACTCACATCTTCAGTCGTAAAAACGACCATTTTGTGGTTGTTCCTAAGTTCTCACTCGACTGCTCCTGCAATATGACTTCATTAGACTCCCAAGTCAAGGTCGTGAATTCGTCGGTCATCACTGCAAAAAGCATGTTTATTTATGCACCAGGGGAGATGAGAAAAAATTCAGGTTATGATTATGTTCCGAAAATCTTTCATACCTTCTTAACTTTTTGGCTCGTCAACTGCACTTGAGTCCGTCTATCCTAAAAATTATCGGCAACAAACACTCCATCTTGAATTCGACTGAATTTACGACAAAACAACACACGCTTTTACCACACGACGCACACAGAGAGCATAAACACACTAATGACACAAGGAAAGACAAATTGACATATTACAAAACAAAAGTATTGGCACGAAAACAAAAAGATGATTGGGGTAAAAATTTAATAGCGCATTCATAAAAAAACAATTACTGAATTTACATAGTTGTTCCACAAAAGACATGAAAAATCAAGGAAAATAGCCCCTCTTACTACACATACCGCAACAATATGTTCTTGAACATTTTGGTCTTTAACATATCTTGAATTAGCTAAGAGATGAGTTCCCTCAAATTTTCTTAGAAAGTTTATATCCTTTTAGAGGAAAGGAGAATTTCACGGTGTAAAAGCTGATTAATGTAAATTTTGGTAGTATAGCCTAAAATTTGTTTTAGGAAACAGCTCGAAGTACTTGATTCAACTGGTCGTAAATCAAGGATTGGGGGAGGGGGTGAAGGATATGGGGGCACAGCCACAACATGCTAAAAGCAAGGGTCAAGGTTATTCACTGTATGGTTTGGTTTCAAATACATTTAGGGACCATAAGAAGGCTACAACCCGTCAGTCAGCCCCCTACTTGACAGAAAGTACTGTAAATACTGTTAGTATGAATAATAGTAAACCTCGGTGTCGTGATTATTTTGACAACTAACCTCCTTAGTATCTCGGAAGCTGAAGGCAATGCCCATTCCGTGATATTTGCATTCTGTATTCTGATTTGCTGTGAATTCTGCTCAATATGATAAAGCCAGGGCCTCTTACGAAGGGGGGCCGTGGAGGCCATAGCCCCCACTTTTCTCCCAAGACAATATCTCTTTTTTCAAAATTTTTTCTTATGGGTGTTGAATTTTCCTTTGCCCCCACACTTTTCAACCTGTGTTGGAGCCTCATGCCAGCAATGAATCTGAATAGAAAGAAGCATGTTCCTTGTGGGAAAACACATGTTATTGTGAGGCGTTTTTTTACCTTGATTTTTTGTAGGCAAAACGACTAAACACTTTGCTCAGGCAAAACGACTAAACATTTCAATAAACATTTCACACAGAATTTGTTTAGTGAAGTTGAGAGAAGTTTAGCGAGGGTGGTAAAACGTGACTAAACTTTTCACTAAATTTTACTCAACATCTTTGAACTGCGATCTGTGTAGAGGATCGCAGGCGCTCTAGCTGTGGAAATCCAAAGGTTTTCGCCTGTTTTCGTTGGTTTTCTTTCCCCGTCGCTTTATCCGATTCTTATTTTTATCCACTGCTTGTGCATGGAACAAAACAAACCAAAAGCAAATTCCTATGTAAAATCTCCAACAACCCAACAGCGTCATAGACAGCTTGCAGCTCAAAAAGGTTGAGTGAAATTGAATGAAAAGGTTAGTCACGTTTTGCCACCTTCGCTAAACTTCGCTCAATTTCACTAAACAAAAGTTTGGTGAAATGTTTAGTGAAAGGTTTAGTCGTGTTGCCAGGGCGGGCTTAAGCCTGAAAGCTTGCTTGAGGATTCGAGTGAAACGATATACGTGACGGTAAAGAAAGGGCGTTAAACTAAAAATATAAAAAGGAGACAATATTCCCTGCCAAGCGTAGAAACTATCTGCAAGTATTTTATGCCGAGAGGAAATTCCCAGACTTCATGAAAACAAAAGGATTTCCAGGTATTCTAGATGAAACAATATGATTTCTAGCAAAGGTGTACGAATTTGCATAAAGTGATTCGCGTTTCGTTTTGTGCTAGGTTTTCACTTTTTCGTGGTAGTTTGAAATATTTCATCCCTATCCTAGATAACTTTGTGTTTGCCGGTGTGGTTTTCAAGAACTTCAAAAATACAAAAGGAAGAATAATCTAATGGAATTTTGCAGTGAAATACTTTATGTGAGCTGTTGACAAGATAGGTTTTAAACCAAAAATAGACGAAGTGTTGTGGCAGCCACAGGCACTTGCTATATTTAAGAAAAGTAGATTAACGGCAAGCTATTCACAGCATTTTATTGAAATCAAATCATTAGCAAGATCAAATTGTTTTATAAGAGACAAAATGTTGTGGTCACTCATCATAATATCTCTTGTTTGAAGATGATTTTGCAGCTGCAATGCAAGCTTGGATGAGCTACATGTCTCAAAATATGGTTAGGCATCTTGCAGTGCATTGGCAAAATATCACTGAAATTGTATCAGCTCTTAAAAAGAAAAGAAGAAAAGGGACCTTAAATAAAGCTATTTCAGTTTGCATTTGTTTCACTGATATTCACGCGTTCGTAGCCTTTCGAGTGATCCTTCAATCACTGTCTTTGATTTAAATCCCTGTTTTGAAGTACTAAAATATTTCGCATAAAATCACAGTATTGTGATCATACTTTTACTTTTCTAAGCAGGCCCTTTATCAATTTGCAGTTATAACCAATTTGTGCAGCAATAAATCAATTTTATGCAATGATAAACAAGATTTTGTGCAGTGATTATCAAAGTTTCGTTCAGTGATAAACGAAGTTTTGTGCAGTGGTAAGTTGCTGAAACTCTTACTTTAGCAGTCAAAATAAATCAAATTGAAACGATTAACACACAGCTTATCACAATCTTTTTGCTAGATACACATAGCCACAAGTTATTAATTAAAAACAGAGCTTGTGTTGTTCACTTTCATCATCCTTTGAACATTGAGCTTGTAGATCATAAAAATTCTAAAATTCCAAACAATAATTTTATCATTACAACTGCTGTATATTTATATTCACATTTATATTTATATATATATATATGTATATTTATATCAGTCCGTCTAAGTCTAAGAAAAGGGCGTACCCTGAACTATTTTCTTGGGGGTTCAAACCAGCTCCGTATCCTCGATACGCTTCCCATTGAATTACCCTGGGCTTGCCGCTGCGTTGCGGTATAGCATCATGGGAACTGAATCTTCCCAGGCTATTTTTGTGACCAAAGTGGATGGGTGGTAAAATACTAAACACATATTGAAAATCAAGCTCTTATCAAGTCATTTATCAGGGTATTAAGAAGAGAAAAAGCACAGGATATATTCTACCAAGTGCATACCACCATGATGCGTGAAGGAAGAAAAGTATTGGATGTACATTGACAATCCCTTTTTGTCTGCAAACTTGAAGAGTTACAGCCAAGGATGTCGGAGAGGAGGGCGCTGGGGCAGGGGCGTCGCGACCGGGGGTGGGGGGGGGGTCACACTCCCAATAGTGTCTCGAAAAGAAATTCAGGTAAAATCCGCTCGGTAGAAGAAACGCTTTAGGTATTTCAGAGACCTTCATGTCATAAAATCAATAAAGAATCAAGCAAAGGTAATGCTCCGTTGGTTAAATATGATATTCCTTGATATGAATGAAGGTAAACAAACTAATGATTTCGTATGCTTCTTGTTACCTAGCTTTAGAAGTAACTAACCAGTGCTTCTTGTTACCTAGCTTTAGAAGTAACTGACAACATGGTATTTTTCAGAACCACGGCCAAATTGTACCAGTTGTTTTTATCTGCTGTTCAATTTGTTTGCAAAAAATAATTTTCAATAGGATTAGGAGGATTGCTTTAGTGAAATTTGTTTAGAAAAGTGAATTTTCCAAGGAACTAGAAGCATCAAAATTCGAAAATTTCCTGCTCCCTCCGCGGCAACCCAGCCGCCTCGGGTAGTAACTATATCCTTTACCCGTTCTGATATAGAGATTTGATAAAACTATTAGGAAAATCTGTTATTATTGTATAAAAATGAAAATTGTTAATTAGCTACAGAGTTAGATTGACAAAATGTATTGCAGAGGTTTGTGACAGCAGCTAAAGAATTTCAGGAAATAATTTTTTAAGCTTAGAAATTTATTTCTAATGCCCTTTTCCTTAAGCCTGCCCCTTACTATTTGGTCGTTCCGGTGTTTCTGGTTACAGTAAAGAAACCCCTACTGAAAGCTATTTGATTGATATTCGTGTAATGTCTGTTTACTACCTCAAGTTTCTATCGCCATTTGAAAAATGAGAGCCCCAGGCCTATTTGCAGCCACTTCTTACCAGACCATTTTCTCCACACAAAAGAAGTTTCTTTTTAAAGCTTCAAACAAAGAGGACATGGTTTCTAGCATTTGATTGCTTAAACTATAAATGGAATGAGGTATATTTGGAGAATAACCTTTGCTTAATGTATTAACGAAGGTTTCCTTTGAGGATATGATTCAGCAACAAGCCATGCAGCTGATCTAGAGTGTGGCCTTGTAGGATTACGAAGATTTTCATTTATGAATGGTGTTGATATTCTCGATGCCATCACTTTTTAAAAAGTTCACATACATTGCTATGGTGTAAGACCTCGTGAGAATCTTTGGGGGAGTGTATCGCCGATAAAGAATCCCGTAAATTCCATGGGATTTGTTACATTAACAACAACATTTAACTTCCTATCTATTACGTAATCAAAGTATTTGTAACTGTAATTTGTGCGTGATAAAACTGCCCCATTATAAAATCTTAGAGCCTAGAAAAATTTAGTACTCTTAAAATTTTATCATTTTTTATTCCTGCATAAGGAAACATTTATCTTTAGGTATTCAACCTATAATAATTAAGGTGTTTTTAGAAATATGTTGAATATCGATGTGCAAATATTTTAGAAAAAGTTTAAAAAGTAAGAAAAGGAAACAAAATTGATATTG
This sequence comes from Rhopilema esculentum, assembly GCF_057945365.1. Lineage (NCBI taxonomy): Eukaryota > Metazoa > Cnidaria > Scyphozoa > Rhizostomeae > Rhizostomatidae > Rhopilema > Rhopilema esculentum. The sequence continues at coordinate 2,578,206 of NC_142816.1, read as the reverse complement.
GAATAGATTTAATTGCTAAATACAGCTTTGGCGAAGTCGCTCTATTGTCTTTTCTTAGTGTATCTATATTGCGAATGGCATAAAAAGAAAAGCAAGAGAAGTTAATTTTTTTTTCAATTACCAAAAAAATAAACTTGCACACCAATATTGCATTTGCCTCCAGTAACCCATTCTTGTAGTATGGTGGGGCTTGATACCCCCATAATGTTATTGATACTCTTAGATCAGGCAGTACCCCAATCTAGCTACGAGGCTTGATAGATCGAGGGGGGGGGGACTCAATTCAAGATTTTGGTGACAGTGGGTTTATTATGTTTACATACCTAAATTGCTCACAGGCACCGCGGAGCAGGGGGGATGGGGGGCTTTAGCCTCCCCACTTTTTGCAAAAAATGCCAAATACTAAGTACCAAACTACCTGCTACCAAACTACCAAAGTAGAAAAGCCTTTTTTAATACGGTTTTAGCCCCCCTCCCCCACTTTTTTAGACCCCCACTTTTCTCAACGCTCCGCGGTACTTGTGCTCAACAATGTCAAGAATAAATAGTGTTAATTTAAATATAGTCAAAAATGGTTTTTAAAAAAGCAAACATTTAGTAAACTAAAGCTTTTCGTCTGACACTCTTCAGATTATAAAACGTCAGAACATAGATCGCAAACTGTACGCTAGGAAATATATATACCCAGCTTAAAAACATTAAAGAGAATTCAACTCAATAGAGGAGATATGAGACTTTGAAATTGATAGAAGATCCGTGAATCGAACAGAATTTTTGTTCCTAACCACAACTTCTTGCACTTTCTCCTTTTCCAGGGCTCCTGTTTCATGTGTTGGGTTCGAGAAATGTCATTTTGTGCAAATCACAATTCGATATTGCAGCTTTATTTTTAGCAGCATTTTGCATTGTTGGCGGTCAGCTGTTGCCTCAAAAGAACTTCTATCTCGTTTATAAAATCAAGATTTCAGGCTATTTTTAAAGCTGTGTAGTCGTGTTAATCCAAGATAAGAGACGTGGTTTTGTGTTTATCTCGGCTTTATTCGTGGAGTTAGTTGAAAGCCAGAGCAAATACCAAGCTCAGGCTCTCTAGACAGCACATCATAAAAGCTGCTTGTTTGATTGCGAGGTTTATTTCTGTTCATGGTGCATTGCTGAGTGGACACAGCTTTATCAAGAGGAAGAAATTTAAGCTGAGACCAAACATACAATTTTATCGTTGACTAACCAGCCGCTGGAGTTCAAACCGACAGCAATAAGCGAGACATAATTCTAAACAAACATCAAGTTTTTGGAGTTCAAGACGGAACTGGAAGTGTTTCGTTACCTTTTACAGATAGAGATTTGATTTTTTGATGGCGATGGAGTGCCATCAGACAAACAACGCAAAATGTTTGCTATCGTCCCACTTTGGTGTGAGAGGGAAATTGTTTTTAGAAAATTACAGAAAACATGAAATTGCAGGAAAGGACTTTGATCTTCACGGTAACAGGGAAAGACAACGATTAATCAAAGAAAAAGACGCTAGAATTTCCACGAATAGCGACGAAACAAACTGCAGCTCTGATGATGACGACAGAACGGATGAAAATATCAGAAACGAAAGTGGCAATCCAAGCGATGAGACGCACTCAAACGTACGCAGAGTAAGCTGGGCTGACGAACTTGTTACGGTGCATACGTATATTAAAGAAAAGAAGACTTTCCGACTCTCATTCGTTTGTATGCCGAGGTTTAGTTTATAAAATTATACTGATGTAAATATGAAGATTTAGGAATAATTCACGTGTCTGGTTGCAGGCAGCCGAGACGTAGACTCGCTGCAAATTTTTCGAATAAATGTTTAGGCTTTCAATAACAAGTTCATCTTGTCATTACATAGACACTTGAAATTCTATTCGTATTGTGTACATGTTTTATTTAGGACTCGCTTAAAATGCTTAAAACTAAATTACCTGTTAGAATCATGTCATTAAGATGATTAATTTCTGAAAAATTGGCGAGAACTGTATATTACAATGCATTTAGAATTTCCAGTTCTGAGAAAACACAAAATAAAGGCTTAGTTCCCGTTCCTTGTCCGCATATTCCCAGTAGCTTTGCGTTCATGGATAACATCTGCTTTAAATATTCAAAAATTGCTAAGCAAGATGATCAAAACACGTTGGTTTATTAATCAGGTTTAGCTAGACAACAAGGTGTTATTTGACCAACTGTTAGGTGATAGTTACAGAGTTTTTTAGTTTGTATTTGCGCCTTTCAAAGCAAGAGGATAATATTTATCACCTGGAAATCAAGCTAATTATACACGCAGAGGGTTAAATAGTTTTTACCTTTCCGGGTTTGGTCCTACCTTAGTTTGAATTAAGAAATTAATCTGTCAATGCGGAGGAGGAAACACAAGTCATGGGAAAATTTCTCGCCAATGCTCTGTAGATTAACGTTATGGATTATTTTGATGTACAAATGACTCGAAAGTTTGCTCAGCGCTGTAAATGTAAATGGAAACAAGGTATTAAATATGGTTTATATGCTAACAGAGTGACAAAAGGCTTGATTCTTTGAGTGCGGAGGGAGATCGTCTGTGGTTTGTGAAACCTGAAACAGGAAATTATGGCTGGGAAATTATGGATTCTCCAGGCTGCAGTACCAGTATGAGGACACCATTTAAGTCATGTTACAAAAGTTGGTCTGATCCTCAAGTTCTAGTTCTTTTTGCTAAAATTTTCATCCAGTATGTATAAAACTTCTTTAAAAAGCACAGTGAAACCCGGATTTCGATATTTCATTTTCTTTCTTTCAGTACAATACTTAAGAGAAAAAGTCCGGGTTAATATTTAGTTACGAATTTAAGGGTTTTTTGAGATGCCGAATCCATTAATGATATTTGTTTTTTAAGATTTGGGATTGATTTTGAGAAAATAAAACCGAAAGACAGAATGCACGGGATGGCGTTAAGTTACTTTCGCTCGAATCTGAAGGTTTGGTATAATCTCAAACATGAGCTTAAGAAAAACAAGAAATTCTGGGTTGCTAGAATTGGGCTGTCGTTGTACAATGGACACTGGAAGAGCGACAGAAATTGTTTCAGTCGAAAAGGCAGCGTCTTTATTACGTTATCCTGTTGAACGTTAAGGTGTGGCATACAAATTCGTGGTGGTAGAAGAGGCTTAGAACCACAAATTTCTTGAAAAGTAAATCCGAGTATGCTTTTTGTTGTCATTTTTCTAGACAGTTATCCAATGCCCCTTTAAACCCTTGACGTCTCTTGAGATATATCGAGAAAACAGAATACCAAAAATTATTTTATGGTTAGATGTTACGTGAAAGAGTGTTTCATCATGTCCAGGTCTTTTTGTAATCCTAATACTTGGGACGAGTTCTAAACACCTAATTCATGTGATGCAATTAATTCGTCTAAGGCTCGGCTTAATGAGAAAACGTGCTTGTCTGCTGACTTCTGCGATAGTCTACATAGTTGTGTCTTCTGACCACGGTAATTCTACATATACAAATGTTTCTACTGAAAGGCCCCGGTCAAACGAACAATTCACTGCGCAACGATCAACATGCCTGCTCAGTAAACAGTTCAGTTCGTTTGACCACTTGCTCAGTTTCAGCCCTACTCAGTCTCGCTCAGCCTTGCTCAGTCCTGCTCAGAGATGTTTGACGGCGATCAAAAATGTTTAGAGAGTCATTAAACCTTTTTTTTCGGTGTGTTGTTGAGCGATGCTTAATTCGTTTGTCCACCCAACTGAACTTCGTTAAACTCGGGCATGCCTAGCTCGCGCGTTGAATTCGAGATTCGCACCAAGAAAACATTGAGAGCTTTTGTTGACATTGTGCTCACTAAAACAGTTCAATTGCATCATGAAAGCTCGCCATTTTAACAACATTAAGAAGGTCTTTTGATTTGCAATAGTTTTGTGTGAAAGTTTCATTTCTCAATGCATAGGCACTCGCATTAATCATTCTTTGTTCATCCAATTGTTCGGTGCAATGTTCAGTTCGTTTGAACACCCTGTACTGAGCAGCACGCTGAGCAAGTTTGCAAATGTTGAGTGTTGCTCAGTGAAATGTTCAGTTCGTTTGACTGGAGCTAAACGCTTGAAAACGACCCTTTGTCGTGTCTTTAAATGCCTTCAGTCAATTACCCTGATGCAACGAAACCATATCGAAGGGAAATTATCAGTGGGGGCAAACCTTTGTTTATATAATGAGGAGGACAATTCCTATTGTTAAAGACAATAGTTTCCTCCTTAGTTAGCATGTTCAAAAAGGCCCTGTGGTGCAATCTCTTCAAAACCGTCCTTTTTTATAAGCGCACACTTTATAATAGCACCCAGACTCGACTGGCCAAAAATAAGAGCATTAAAAAAGAAGTATATAATTTTGAAAATTTTCCCTCATGTTAACGAAACAGACTGTATCAGCAAATCAACTGAGGTACTAAAAGTTTTTGCAAAACGATTATTTAGTGGTCTTAGAAAGAATTGATAGTATGTAGTTGCAGAAAAATCAATGTTGAAATCAAAACAATGCCAAGATTTCCCAAACTCTATGAACATTAAGTCTCGGTAAAAAAATTATCTGGTTTTTATAAAAAAAGAGTATACACTGGACTGGGGCTCGCTAGATCACTTGTAATAATATGACCGCTGAGGTAGGGGTAGGGACATCGATGGCAACTTCGGGTCCTGGGGGTAAAGCTCGAGACATGTATAAGTTACCTAGTACCTTAATCCCTCAAATAAAGCAAGGCATTGTCCTACACACTGTGGTTTCAGAAAGTTATGCCCCTAGCCAGGCGCTAGAATATGGCAGTAAGAGGCCCTAAGGGAAGTGTGCGTCCTTAAATTTCATTTAAATTTTTATAAACGAAATTCGATAAAGCAGGTGAAGGAACTCGTCCGTATAAAACACCTGATAATAACGTCGCTTGGGTGCAATGGTTTTCCATAATTTGTTTATCATAATCATATTCCAAAACCATGGGCACACACAGTCCAATTCTGATAATTCAAAAGACGCTTATTCCTAGTTAGGCGATCTTTTGAGAATTCTAACTTTCGAGAAACGCAAAAAACATTTGGCTTCTTCATTGCTGTATGTAATGCTATCATTTATGGATATTGACAGTGATATATGGCTGTTTCTGGATGAGCAATAAAACCTTGTCTAGTTTTGTTATGATATTTTGTAAGAGTATGAAACTCGTGGGCGTGAAAACGTTGGATGTTGAGCAGGATTTACTTTCTCTATAGCAAAGGTATTGTTGGCAAATGAGACCTAAACAGCTTATATGATTTCAATCTGAGTTTAATCAGATTTGAAATAAACAGGCCAAATATAAAGGAGATTTTTAAAAAAGGATTCGCTGATTATTGTCTTCATGTTACAGGATCAACTAGGATATCATAAAATTTATGCATGAATCCTGTTTAAAACCTTTTTGTCGAAATGTCGTTAGCCCATGGGCTATATTTCAGTTATCAGGTTAAAGAGCGTTAATGGTCATTAAGCATGTCTATCGAAACAGCCAATACGGACCTGATTCGTCTCATCACCAGGCCTCATACAGCTCACAGGCTAGAAACGATATGTACAAAACGAAAGACATAAATATATACATAGGAACCTTTCAATGTTTGAGCTCCCAGTTCCCTATAACCTCTACCTCACTAGCCAGACTTCCCTTCTTTATGGACACCAAGAGCTGTCAATCTGCATATTTGAATCAATTATAGCCGCAGCGAAATTTCAATACATTTATCAATTCAAATATACCACGACCCAATAGTATTCTTGTAGATCAAGCAATTTTAGGCGATAGAAAATGACGTTGGCAGAGTGACCCTTGCCCATGCACAGTTGGTCTCGCAGAAAATAGACAGCCATTTACGGCAGTGAAGGAAAAATACTCTAACATTTTAAGATCTAAATAGATATTTTTATCAAAACACTCGAGTTTTGACAACTGATGTACATAAGTGGATAGCTACGCAAAATACGAAATAGAAAACTTAAAATACGACCTTTGGTAGAAAATAATTTAAAACTAATAGTTCTAGCTTCGTACTCTAAATAGTTAAGGCTTTTCAACACAAAATTAATCTATTCAAAATAAGTGAATCTTTCAAAATTAATTTTAAGGAGCTGTGGGATAATTCACCTTGATGTTTGCAAAAAAGAATACCACGATACCACGAATAATCCTGGACATTACGTTTCAACTAATCCAACCGGTATTACGAAATGCGATTTCAAATTGGATAAAAATATATAAAATTGGACAGTCCCAAAAATTGTTCTAAAACTAGTTGGCAAAAGATATCAATAAAAATATTGCTCAACGATTTATCGATATTCTCTACTGGCCTGTGTATATAAAACTGCTCTTTATGTTAAGAAATCATCCCAAGACCATACCATGACAATAAATTGCGATATAAACGAAAAATTCAATGGAACACAAAATTTTCAAATCGTCTCGTGTAACTTAGCTTGTAAAACACAACTTTTGTTAGAAATAAAATTGTATGCAAACTTTGGCGGAGCATATCAGTCGATTAACGTTTGATTTCAGTCTGAAAATGAGACTATGGTCAAACTCACGTGAGACGGAATCGCATTAAATTGAGATCTTATGACTTGGATAAAAATGCATGCTCCGAGTTTATTGGAATAAATGCTACCAATTTTCATCGTCGGACGTTTTCAGTCTGACATTGGCGCACGTCAGATCTTTTTTTATGTCTCCTAAGAAAATAGCAACACATAAGTCGGATCTTCGCAAAGTTATTGTTATTTATTTTAATCTCAATGGTCCTCTTGAGAAACATACTTTTAGATACTAAAGAGGCATTCTTGCAAATATTACATTGTTGAAGTGATGCTTCATTTATTCTTTTCTTACTTCAGTAGACGGCATTCAGTTTTTTACTCTGTGGTGCTTGCTACCGGGTTGCAACTTCCAATTCCGGTTTCAAATCTGCGATGCTTAGTTTTGTTTTGTTTTTATACTTGTAATTCGGACTCCCAAATAAGTATTTTTCGTCCGAAATACCACAGATTATAAACGTCGCATAATTTCCAAAGGCAAGCAGAAAATTTATACCCACATGAGGATCGAAGAAAATGTGACTTCACCTACGTCAGGCACCAGACAGACTATTTTGTCTGGTCCGAGGAGATCCGATTTATGCTAGTTTGACTGTACCCAAACCATGATCACATGCGTACTTATCGCCAGAGAGTCGTGGGTACCGAGGCTTTAATATCTGAAAAACGATTTTGTCAAAGTTTTTTGTGGTTTTGTTGGTAGAGGTATGTCAATTCCTGTCTTTTTCTTCTTCTAAAATCTTCAGCTGCACATCATCTTGTAAGTTAACATTCGTCCTTGAATTTTGTTGCTTGTGGCTAAACAATTCCTTTTGTTGCTCTTCTAAAATTTGATGCTTATGACGAAAATCTTCGAGATCGTCCAATGTTTTTTGCAAAAATCTAAAATAAATTTCGGCAATGGATTTTGACTAAAATTTTACTTTGTTTCATTATACAAAGAAATTCCTGGTGGCAAGCATACAGTAATCTTATTTTCTATAGAGATAAAGAAACTGCAGGAAAAGAAGATTAGCGCAACCAAAACTTCGTGAATAAAATATGAAAAACCACGAAAACAGGCGATAAATGCTTGCATAAGAAATGTGCCTGTTGAATATTAGCAGCAACGTGTTCATTTGGTATACGTTTTATCTTAATACACAAGGTCACTTCATCAAAGGCCAACAAAACCTGCGAAAATATCATGTTTTGGACAATGTTATCATAGGCGTAGCAAGCAGAAGCGCGTAAAATGATTCAATCATATTTGCAGTGCAGTTAATCGAAACCAAACACTCTGTTTCAATCTTGATATTGTTTATCAGATACGACACACACTTTTCGCTGCCACCAAAACAGGTTTTCGAGTTATCTTTTCCTGATATGAACGGGTCTTTGAAATCCGCCCAAGCGGCATTTTTTTTAAAGCAGAGGGAGTTATCAAAAAAAATCCTCGTAGCTAGGTTTTTAAAATTGTTTGGAACACTGAAACAGATATCTCAGTATGAAAATGAAAGCTGATCAAAATGAAAGATATGTGACACGGTAATTCAAAATAAGCTTCGGAAAAGTGCCACTTTACACGTTTACACCGGTTTCATATGCATTGTACCTAAACCTGTCGCGCATCCAAACGAACCCTTTGCATTCATTTTTTTAAGGAACTATACACTTGTTTAAACCCTGCCAATGTTCCGCGTAATGGTCTGACCAGGAATTCAACCAAACTCACGAAGCCCATATACAGGACAATAGATTGACATAATCGGCATTAGTAGCGAAAGACAGATGGCGTCATACATTCCTTTGTTTAGACTATTTGAACTGAGTTAAATCTGTAACAAATTGGCTGATATATGATGATTGAAAGACCACAGGTTTGTCTAAGGATAACTGTTATTCTGGCTTCGTTCATAATAGAATCAAGACCGAATTACAGTAATTTTATAGGCCAAGGGTTTGTGCTTGTGACGTTAACGCTTGTGCCAGACTTGTAGGTTAATGCTTGACGAAATCTAAATTAAAGGTGAAAATGGCGGGTAAACTAAATTTGTCTGCCATGTTGAGGCCTTCAACTGATTTCAGGACTTCCTAGACAAAATTCTACATAACGTCATTTAGACTTTACTCGATCATGAAATTACAATTTCCTTCCTTTGAAAAGCTGTTAAACTGTAACAATCTTAGTTGCGCAACCAATACCCAAATCTTTGATATAAGACAGAAAACGTTTCAAAATATAACGAGCTTCAGTGTGACCGCAATTTTCTTCCTAAGTTTAAATGACAAGCTAATTTTCTCCATAACCAAGCTTTCTCTTCTTCGATCAGCCAAAAACAGTAACCGTTGAAAAATGAAGATGAAATATCATTATGCAAGGTTTGTTACGTTGGTGAAGACTGATATTTAGTGTGCCAATGCATTGAGGGAAGAAACTTATAGAGAGCATAAAAATCGGACGCTTATGCGTATACACTCATTTTCTTTATAAGAAACAAAGTTCGATGTTGATTACTCCAGTTTCTTAATGTTCTGGAAATTTCAATACTCATTGTTTCTTAAGAGCTTCTTAACATGAATGATGTTATGAAATGTTCGTGACCTTTTTATCAAGTCAAGAGATTTGCTTCCGTTCCGATGCTGTATTTAGATGTGGGAAGTGTATTTTTATCCCTTGTGCCTCAAGTTCTACGCCAACAGAGCAATCTTGTTCTTGAATTTTACAAAATTTCGTTGTTCTCAGTTTTATCACGATTTAATAGTTTCTAAATTTTTTTGCTTCGAGTATTGAAGTTTCTTAATTTTTTCTGACTGTCCAGTACTCGTTTCTTATAGCCAGTTTCTTATAAAAAAATGAGTCTACATGCATTTCTAAATAATGCTTTGGCGTAAAGAACAGGACGGTTTTGAGTTGCAACTCCGTGTTTCACTCTTCGTGCGATCATCAGGCAACTGTGTTTGCGTAACTGTATTTTTGAAAAATGCAAGATTCACAGGTGCAGCTAATAAAAATCTTTGGCATAGAAGAAGCTTAGGTTGTTTGGTTATATTATAGGAAGCATCGTTTAGATGAGTGATTGCCAAACAGAATAATAAAAAACGGCCTTTTCAAGTGCACAGAATGTACTGAGTGACTTACTCGTGTTGTTTCTCCAGCTGTCGGTCCAGTTTTATCTCACACAATGCAGCATGTTTACGCTGCTTGGCAGCCTCGAATCCAGGATGAAGCTCCTCCACATACTGATAACATAACTCCGCCAAATCAAACTGTCCTAGGCTCTATATCAGAAAAAGGATAAACTGTTTAGATTTATAATATTAGATAAATATAATTAAACATGCAAGTGAACTAAAGAAGTCCAAGACAAATGTCGATGCAGTAGCAATCCAAAGCAGTATTGCTGAAGTCTTCATCTTTTAAAAGTATGATCGAATTAGGAAACAAAGTATCAAAAAAGATACCAAAAAAAAGATTCGGTGTTCCATCGTCTTGCGAAAGATTGCCTTACCGCCTGCTAGTGCAACAATTTTTTTGAGCAATTATTTTAGAAACAAGGAAAAAACTTGGGATAGCGTAGGTACTAAAAAGTCCGAGCTTAAAGAGCATACGGCTGACCGATATGATAACGATCTTTTCACGGTACAATCGATCTAACAAAAAAATTACAATATTCTTTCATAGAAACAACCTTTCTAAGAAAAAATACGGACCCTGCGATAGATTTTTCGCTGATTTTACATCAAACCGGTGTCGTCGCAAGGCGTCGCAAAACCGGTGTAAAGTATAGGAATTCTATTTCTTTTCAAAATTAAATACGATTTGCCCTTCAGACAATTAGAGCTGGCTGACCTGACAAACTGAACATTTATCCAAGTAAATCTTGAGGAAATACTTTGTAAAAAAATTTTGTCTGGAGGATAATCAATATTTGAAATCTTATTAGAACCAGACTACTGAAGACAAAGATTGACATAAAGAAGCCCAGACCTTACTCACAGTATCTGGTATCTGTCTCTGCAAGGCAAATAACTGAACTTAAAAACAGGGTCGTCGCTACCGTGGGACGTGAAAGAGGTTATAAATTCCGTTACAAAAACGAGGAGTTTGATGCTTCGTCGCCAATTTTTCAATCTTGTCGGCAAATAATGCAAGGCGCACCCACTTCGTAGGCAAGTGGGACTTGAACAGCGAAATTCGACATGAATAAATTTTGAAAATCTGGAAGTCCCTTTAGTATAACAAACTACATTGAATGGTGAAAAGCACACCCTTAATACAGTCGTGAGTCGACACAATCGACCAGTGATAATTTCTTGAGCAGAAAGACGCAGAAAAAAACCAGCCGAGGTACATAATGGGCCAGCTATCTCTTCTATGCTAATGGCTAAAGTGAACTTGCGGCAAAACTACGTTTTTCAATGCTCTTCGCCAAACACATGCCTTTTCATATGGATAAACAATACTAAGAAGTTAAGCAAAGTGTTCTTAACTCAATTCAATGGTAATTTGATGAAACTGAACTGAAGAAATCAAAAATCTTGCTTAAAGTTTGCAATATGGGAGTATCTACAGACAGGGCTTCCTTAAAACTTCAAGGAGCAGAAAACAATAGAATTCAACATTAGACAGAGTTTGCTTGCTATAAGAAATCCCATATTCAAAGTAACACTTAAACGTGACGAGAATGAACAACAACAAACACACATAAATCAGTTATGGCTAATATTTCGCCCTGGCATACGGGGCTTCATCAGATCAAAAGTAAACGAACAACATTACTTTACGTTTACTCAGTTGGTTTACTTCTGCTCTGATTGCCTTAGTGGCTTACATTTGTAAGTCTGATTGGCTGTTAACATTTGTAAGTCTGATTGCCTGCTTATATTGGTGGGTCTGATTGTCTGTTTAAATTTGTAAGGGACTAGATGCAACCTGAATTGTATTTTAGATGTAGTTTTCATTCTATTTGATAGAAAAAAGATTATGAACAGTTTTTGGCGGTACAGAACTTGAAAACGAATTTTGAAAAAGCAAAAATTTTACAAAATATCGGCTAAAAGCTTTTTCGTTTGACACTCCTCTGAGCATAAAACGTCAGAATAACAGTCCAAAAGTACACAATGAAAAATATATATCCAGTTGTGGATCCAGGGTTGTACGATATCAAAGACAAATTAACAAACTGAGCTTCAAACAACACAATTGCTGGAGAGAAGTCCAAAATATAATCTTGTAAAAAATAAATATGTGAAAAACTGAATTGGTTACTATTTGACCTGTCTTGAAAAAGTTCATCAAACGTACTCAAAAAGCTACGTAAACCTTGGAGAATCATAGTACTTAAAACTTGAAACCAGCCCCCATAACCAATTTGTCTTTAAACAATGGAGGATCTGGTACAAGACATGCTTACATCTGATAAAGGCAAATGTACTTTAATATGGATTTAAAGTTGGTAGGGGCAGCATCAAACTAGAGAGTAGAGGACCATGGCCCCAACGTTTTCACCAAGAATAAATACACAATAAACTGAGTTAAAAATTTTTCAGCTTTGAATCCCCAACCTAGTTTGAAGTTCAAAGCCTGGCATGTGATAGGTATTAGCTATTAAAGTACAAACTTACAGCATATATATCCCCAAGAGCGAAATATGCCACATCGAGCTCAGAGCTAGTCTCCAAGGCAGCATGCATCAAGATTGCAGCATCCAGTGACTGTTTTGCTCTATGCAAAACATTGGCCATACTCACAAGTGCTATATCTTTGTGCTCCCTACAAACAAATACATTATGAAGCAAACATGAATGTATTGTTAAGGCTGTTGCGTGGCTACCGCAAAGCATTTGAAAACAAAGTGCATAATATGATGTTTGTGAGGCCAACTACCAACCACTGTTAAAAGACTATGAAATCATTTTCCACATCATTCTGACTTAGCATGTACATGTTTTCATACTATAGTGCTCTATAAATAAGTTTCCTTCAGAATATTTGAATTTTTTTGTTTAAAAAATTAGATTTCAATATTCCATATTTGCCTAAACAATCATCATATTACATTGAGCATAGTTTATAATTCTGCCAAAGGATAGATTACAGCATTTTCAAAAGAACTGGCACTAAAAGCATTTACATTGCAAGGAACAGCTATAGAAGAAAGTGTATGTTAAAACTTAGAAAATAACAACTAAAAAATAATACTTGTATTTTAAAGAAATTTTCAATTTGACCAACAGACAATGAGAATATTTTTTAAACTATTTACTTAAAAAGGAAGAAAAACCTCTATTACCACCCCCAAGAATAATTGTCTGATACCTTGGCGAGTAATGCAATGCTCTTCTTAAGCACTCAACAGCATTGACAGTTGGTCCAGTAACTCGCCAATAAAGTCCTGCAAGATTTAGCAAAATCCATGATGTTTTATTCTGTTGAAGAAAAAAAAACAATGGTTAGCTAAAACAAAAGTACTTAGAACCAGTGGCAGACACCTTGGGGAAGGGGGTGGGGTGATGTAGTAGGAGTATATGTTATTTATTAACATACTTAATTATTACGCCAACCTCGCTTTCATTTGAATATAACAGTTTTTTTAATTATCTGTCAGTGATTAACCTCGACACGAGTCGCTCGCTTTCTGTGTGCACTCTCGAACCAATTTGTTGACTACTGAAGTAACAAGGGTTTAAGAGGAAGTCTAATCCCTGCTATAGTGAGGGGTTGAGGGGGGCAGTCATCCCCCAAATATTTTGGAAGACAATGGCCTTTTGCTCTAAAACAATGGGGAAATGTGACATCATCTTATCAAAACAATAGGTTTGCCCCCAATATCTTACCAACTGTTTGTCCCTGCTTAGAACATAATAAATTGCTTTTGAAAGACTTTTAAAAAAATAATAGCTTATGGTAAGACGTTGCATTTTAAACCTTCATGTTGTCAAATAAAAACTCAAACTTAATATGACTTGCCATACTTCAAATAACAAATATACATATAATTTGCAAAAATATGATTTGGGTCGACAGCAATAAGGAAACTGCGGTTGTACACAATAGGTTCTAGTGAGGGAGATATGAAGAAGAATTGTGCAAATTGTGATAGAAGCACCAAAATTTCAGAAAACACCAAGTTTGATACGCTAAAAAATATGTGATATAGAGACAAATCATATCTTGCCCATAAGATCTATTTTTAGACTGGGGTACTCCGGTCCAGACCCCTAATTGTACCTTTGGTCATAAACAAGGAACGCCAGGCCATAGAAGTTGAAAATCACAATAAAAAGACAGTTTAACTAGACAAAAAAGATGTGATATAGACCCGATTCATAACTTGCCCCTAAATTCTATTTTTAGACTGGGGTACTCTGGTCCAGCTCCTAATTGTACAATTGGCCATACACAGAGAATCCTAGTTCATAGAAAGTTGAAATTCACAATATAAAGGCAGTTAAACGAGCCGAAAAAGATGTAAAATAAACCCAATTCATATGATGCCCCTAAATTCTATTTTTAGACTGGGATACTCTGGTCCAGACCCCTGGCCACAAACGGAGAACGCAAGGTCATACAAACTTGGAATTCTCGATATAAAGGCAGTTTGACATGCAGAAAAAGATTGGATATGAAGCCAAATCATATCTTGCCCCTAAGTTCTATTTTTAGACTGAACCATTGGCCATGAACAGAGAAGGAAAATTCTCAATATAAAGGCAGTTTGATACGCTGACAAAGATGTGATATAGTTCCTATTCATATCTTGAACTCTAAAAATAGAACAAGGGGAGCAATTTTCAGTCAGGGTCCATATCCTATCTTTTTAAGCATATCAAACTGCCCCTTATTGCAAAGTTTCATGCTATTCTACTAAAGTGAGACTGAGATACGATAATACCGTCAATAAAGGTCTAGGACAAAGTACCCTTGTCTAAAAATAGAACAAGGGGGCAATTTCCAGTAGGGTTCCATATCCTATCATTTCAAGCGTATCAAATTGCCCCTTTTTGTAAAGTTTCATGCTATTCTACCAAAGTGAGACTGAGATACGATAATTCCGTCAATAAAGGTCTAGGGCAAAGTACCCCAGTCTAAAAATAGAAAAGGGGGCAAATTCAAGTTGGGGTCTTTATCTTTATTTTAAGCGTATATGATTGTCACTTGTTACAAAATTTCATGTTATTGTACTTACTTACAGCAGAGATATTGTAATATCGCCGCTAGAGTCTTGGGGCAAAGTACCCCAGCTAAAAATAGCTGAAGGGGGCAATTTTTCAGTTTGGGTCCCTATCCTATCTTTTTCAAAGTATCAAACTGCTTATCATTGCAAAGTTTCATGCTAGTATCACAATTTGCACCATTCGACCTAGTATGTGATTTAATAGGCCTGAGTAAATGGTTTTGCCTCGACTCATCACTGTGACGTCATAGCAGGAAATAAAATGTCGTAACGCAACTGTAAAATATGCATACTTTGACACACAATAAAAAAAGAACCATTTAACTTGTGGGAATTCTGTTTTTTGTATAAGAACAAGGGCGGAGGATTCTATAGATTTCTTTTCAAATATTGGAATGGTAAATTTCGCTGCATAAACATTTTAATTAAATCAGAGAATCAAAATATTAAACATTTTTTTATTGACAAACTAAACTTCCCATTTCTACAAATAGGCATAAAACATACTTTTTCCAAAGCATTGCTAACTACATCTCCAAATTCTTCTACCGTTTGCACTGGCAATGCAACTGACAAAATATTAATTAGACCATGCTCTGTTGAATTTTCAATAGAGTTTCTCAAAGCAACGCCTTTTAGGTGATCATATGAGCTCATACTGAAGGGCAGATCTGTTGTGCAATGTGGCTTTCTATAGTCCGCTGTTGTGCTTTCATATGGCTTTACATGCTCTGCCACACTAAGATGAAGAATATAATGACTTGGTTAATCTTATTCTAAAATAAATTTGCAAACCATGGTATGTTGAATAATTCACTAGTGTTATGTCAGAAAGTTGCAGGTTTTTAAAGAAGATGGCAAAAATCCTTGCAAAGGTCAGGGTGCACTTCAAAGCTCTATTTCAGACACCTTTCAAGGCATTTTAATCACCAAATGCTAAGAAAAGGTAGCTTATGGAAGCATGCTGAAGTTTTGTGGTTCCACACCAGGCATACTCTGACCTAACAATATGGAGTATACCCTGATACAGAGGGGAAACATATGAAAACATGCAAGACTAAAATGCGCAACCAACTTGATAAGACTAATCATTCTCCTGCTTCCAGCTTTCAGTCAGAGGGAGATACTCATGTCCTACAGAATATCATATTCTTAAGAAACAAATCCTATCCTTGGTTCATCAAATTTAAAATTTTCATCTATTGGGACATCCTTGCTACAGAAAGAGATACTCAGTTATATCAATTTTTTTAGCAATTAAAAGCATAAAAAACATCAACTTACTCAATTCGCTTATTATGAAAATGCATGACAGAACCTAGATAAAGGTCGAATTCTGTTAATCTTTTTTTACTAATGACACAATCAGGATCAGATCTAAACATCTGGCTTTCAATGTCAACTTTTTCCAGTTCTGATGGTTGCAAGACATCTCTTTTTGATAACAATTCGGTTTGCAAAATTGAAAGCTTTTTCATCTTGGATTCCTGCTCCATGAATGTTATTAAATCTCCAGGGCTTTTAAGATTATAAATTGATTCTACCTAAAAAACAAATTGCAAAACACTTATATATATTCGATTTTTTTTACCAAATTATTTCAGGTGTTTGTCCAAATGTGAATCAATAATTCTGAATGAAAAGATTTCCTGAAGCTCAAAAATTTTTGCGACTGAATTGAACTTAACTAAACTGAGTTGTACGGAACTAGGACAATTGCACATGTGACACAAACTTTTTGTCATCCTTTTAGTTTTGTTTTCAAGTTATTTAACAGCTCTTTCAATACATCATATAATCATATACAAAGTTTACAAACATGATCTTTTCAATAATAACAAAAAAATAATACAAATTTGTATACATTAAAATATAATACACTTACAAATATATACACTAGAATTATTCTAATTTACTATTCATAATCTGAATAACTTTCACCAACTTTGATGAATGTTGAAAAACATAACATTTAAATTTCACCTGTTTTTTAGTTTTATTTATACGTTTAGTTAAAATCAAGTCTGAATCTAAATCAAACAATTCTGCTGAATAAAATTATTGTGAGCCAATAATTAGTTTTCAATCCAATTGTGACAAAACAAACCCTTATTATAACATTGAATGGGTTTTTAAATTCTGATTCCAATCAATACTTAAATCCTGCAACAAAAAACAAAATTTGGAAGAAATAGTCTTTTGGAAATGAAGTTTTAACTGCAAACATAAAATTTCTACGAATACTTGACGGAAATATTAGTTCTCTTGCACAAAAGTTTTCTTACCTGCTGTTTGATCTTTCCATCGTTATCAACGAACCAGTGTGTTACGGAAGAACACAGTGGAGAAATCAAAGCAAGGCAAGCCAAAAGGCCTAAACCTAAAGCATGGCGTTGTGCCTCTCCGAACGGCATCATTGCGATTTCACCACACTACATGCCTAAGATATCTAATTGACGGATTCCCTTCAAGAGAAAAATGTCATCTGTAGTGAAAATAATGTTTGTTCTCTTTCCAAATTGTAATGGTCCTCATTGCATACACGCGGCAAACCACCTTTTGGTACAAAGTGAAAATTGCGTCAACAAGCAACCCATTTGCAATTTGCCTCGTTTGAGCATGCGGATCACAAGGGCACCGAGGGCATCGATAAAAAAGGTTATGAATCAAACTCAAACTCAAAACATTTTTTTCAGCAAATCAATTAATTACATATTACGTCATTTAGGTAAGTTGTTTAAAATTCAATTATTAAATCCAAAATTACAATAAGAACATTAAAGAAAGAGAAAACAACCCTATATAAGAATAAATCAGCTGACGGACACAGGAAAAAAACTCAAGATAGAGCTAGCAAAGCCATGTGATTTGACGACAAGTTTACAATTCATTTTGGTTTGCATAGCAGTAAGAATGAGATAATAGAAATGTAAGTGACACTAGAAAAAAGCAAGGGAAATGAATAAAGAAAAAAAACTATATTAAAGATAAAAAATGAGAAAATTAGGTTAATGGTATGTGCTGGTATTTTCATCATATTTGATTAGGTCGGACTTTCTAAAAGGTAGTGTTTTATTTTATTTTTGAAAGATATTTTGTTGTTAGCTTCCTTCAGATCTAGTGGCAAAGAGTTCCAGAGCTTAATACCGTCAAATGTAAAAAAATTTCTTTTAGAGTTGGTTAATATTGCTTGTAGGGAAAAACCAAGGCCTGAAGACTGTCTTGTATTGTAACGATGAAGTTTTTTTGTTTTTAGACATTCATGTCCAAGAGTAGTGTAACTGCTGTCTTTATTAATTTGGAACATAAATTTTGCTGTCTCAAGTTTGTATAGTTTGTCAAAGTTCAGTAGCCTTAAGCGTTTAAAAATGGGGTCACTGTGAGCAGTAAATGGAGCAAAGTCAGTTACTCTAATAGCTTTTCGTAAGTTGCGTTTCAGGGGTTCTAAGATCGATTTTCTTGCACATCCCCAATTCAGTATACCATAGAGTGCATGAGATTGAATAAAAGAGTTATATAGCATTCTTAAAGTGTTTTGGGGACAAAATGTCTTAGTTTATAAAGAATCCCAATACCTTTAGATATTTTAATGTTCACTTCCTTTATATGTTGTTTCCAATTTAACTTTTCATCTATTATAATTCCAAGATATTTTGTATAATTTTCTTGTTTAAGTTTTTCATTATTTATACTGAGATTTATTGGTTTTACTACTCTTTTAGGACTAATAATAAGAAAGTCAGATTTAGAAACGTTTAATGATAGCTTGTTGGCTAATAACCACTCAGATACTTTTGCAAGTTGAGAGTTTACAAGTCTTTCAATAAGATCAAGGTCTTTATCAGCGAACAAAATACTGGTGTCATCATCAAATAGACGGAAGTCTAGTTCTTTTGAAGAGTTTTATATATCATTAATGTAAAGCAGAAATAATAGGGGTCCAAGTACACTTCCTTGTGGAACACCACATCTTATTTGTTTTTCAGACGAAGTTTCATTATTTGCAATGACTACTTGCTTTCGTTCAGTTAAGTAAGATTCAAACCACGATAAAGCTATTCCTCTAATACCATAGTGTTTCAGTTCCGATGATTAAACACGGGATAATTAAATCCGATGATTAAATACGGGCCAACACGATCGAAATGGCAGTGGCGGAAATTCAGGCTTTCTTTTGGGGAGACCCAGGCTTTCGATTTCCCGACAAGATAAAATCTTGGATCATGTTTAATTTTGAAGAAACTGCACATTTTGATAGAAAAAAATGATTTTTTGACGGGACCCTTTAGAAATCTTTGCTGACATGACAATGCCATAATTAAGTAGCAAGAAAAACAGTCCATTTATGATTTTTTATATCAAGATCGATATCTCATCTAAAGACAGCTGATGGTACAAGAGGTCGACCGATTACACTTTTGACAAATCGTACGTTCATTTTATGCGTTTTATCTTGTTTTCGTCAGTTGGAAATACGTTTGAAAATAACTTTTATTTGTAAGAATCTGATGGAAATTTCGACTAATCTTTACGGAATTGAAATTAAATTTACAATTCACAAGCAGATATGACTTATATTGTTTATATTGTTTGTTTGATTGTTTGTTTGAATAGCCATTTAGTACTGGCTGTTTTTTATCTGCTATGCTATGTTCAAGTTTTGCAAAAAGGGAACAGAGAGGCTACAGATGACACTGGGGTAAAAAGGGAAAATGCAGATCAGAATAAAATTTGGCATTTACGCCCCTAAGATTAGCTTAGAATTATTTTTCAAAGCGATTTCTTGGAGTAATTTTTACACGTTAAACCGTTGTCAATTATCCAACAAAAGCTCGAATTTTCCGACGACATCGCTGATTGGGGGAGGGGGGCCCGAGCCCCCCCGAACACTCATAATTTCCGTCACTGTCAAATGGGGTATTTGTACCAATGGGCTTTATCATGCCAAGGAAGGAAAGTAGAAAAGAAAGTATACTTTATATCTATTGGGGAAATCGAAAGGTTGTAATCAAAATGTCCCGAATTTGCAACGGTTTAGAACAATCATACATATTAATATTTTTTGTTTTACTACCAAGGAGGGGGTACTTGACTAGAAAAATGAAGGGGTATGCAGAAAACATTCTTGCACCCTGACTCTGTCCCATAAAAATTGGAAAAAGCATACCCTGTCCAATAAAACGTATACCGTAAAGTACGGCGAAATTATGTCAAATCATATTAAGTGTCACAATACTTACCAATAGCAAATGTAACAGGAATAGGTCCATTTTAAAAAAATAGAGTAAGCTGCTCTCACATAATTTTTGTTGATGAATTTTCTTTCATATTTACTATCAGGCCTCTCAGGTTATGTATGGGAGTGCCCCCCCCCCCCGTGTTTACTATCAGTAACAATTCAAGTTGCATTATGTTGTATTTATCGAAAGTTATAATTAGTGTATCCAGATGTAATTTGTTGTCCTACAGATTTTAAAGTAGCAAATTAGTTCATTTATTATTTAGGTGACAAAGTTAAAAATTCCTGTTGGTTTTCAATTCTTTAAAAGACAGATGGCTTGATATTCTCCTCAGGTGGCGTTGTTCCCCTTACATCACAGATTCTAAGAAACATATTGTTTCATGAAGTAGCGCAACGAAGGCCTCTGAGGAACTCGGGGAAAACTGATATGGGGTCCCTATGGACAGTAAGAAAGTCCCATCAAACGCTGTAAAGATTAGGCTCTTAAATCAGTCATGTTTTCTCTTCCCCTCTCATGTCTTAGGTATCTAAGGTAGGACTGGTGCATCAGCTCTTTGGTGGGGAAAGTGAACTTATCTTGTCCATTCCCCGCCCAGAACTTTAAGCTGCTTATACTTGAGTCTTTAAAGCTATATCAAAGGTTAGGATTTTGTATGAGCTAGGTGAAGCAACTTGTGCCGATTCACCAACGATCTAACGTTGCTTCCTGTGACGAGGGGATTTAGCCTCAAGATCTGATTTGATGAGGGATGTGGCAACATCTTCTGAGGGAGCTTTTTATTTAAATTGATGGAATGCATTTGTTGATGTTTTTTCTCCGAATAAGAAATTAAAGAGTGGCTGAAGCCATCTGTCAATTAATATTAGCCAATCAATGAGCGTGTGAATAGAATCAAACTCACTGATTGGTCAAGTTTTGATTTAAAGATGGCAAAAGATCATTTAGTATCCGTCGATTGCCTTTACGACCAGTCTCTATTGACTTCTAAATGTTTTCAGTAAAAATTTTTTATGCTTCAATAAAATGACATCAATTGCAATGCCCCTCCCCAATGTTGACTTGAAACTAAGATTTACCAACCACGTTTCTTACAAATCAAAAAATCTATGCTTTGCACGGAGAAGGGGGGAGGGGGGGAGGGGAAAGACCCAATGCCATCTCACAATTTTTGTGAAGGATTTTATTTATCAACAGGTCGTTGAAAAATAATTTTTGAATCTGTGTCTTAACAAGAATACCTTCACGCAATGTGGTAAGAGAAAGAGCAAACATTAGAGGTTATTTTGTTTACTTGTGTTTCTTGGAAAGAACTTTTTCAAGTTAACAAGAATACAAGAAATAAGAAGATAGTCGAAAGATATTACATATTTTAATGAGTCTCTCAAACAAAATATATGGATGCGATTGAGTTTATCTAAAAGTTTTATACTTAAAGATGTCGAAATTTATGCAGTATAGAATATTCAATGCAAATGTGTTAAATAAATGCAAATCTATTCCAAATGAGTGTATCATCTATTCCAATTTCTCTTGCATCTTTTTGCGAAAAATCACGGGTAAAAGTGAAACAACAGCTGCAACAACCACAAGGGTAATTGACTTAAAAGAGAGTGCGTCACCCGTAGTTGTGAGTTCGTACAGTTCAAATCCAGCACTGATGTAGCCAAATGACGGGGGCGCCACACCTGAAATTTAATTTAGTTAACTTCAAGAATAAATAGAGATAGATATTAACTCTAAGTATCAAAAAAAGAAAACAAAATATCTAAAAACAAAATCGTTGATAAACAACAAAAATTAAAATGACAGAGAAGCTATGAAGATGCTTGTTGAAGGACAAAAAGAAGATACGATTTCTACTCACCAATGAATGTACCAAGAAAAAAAGGCCAAAGAGCGACATCTAAAACTGGCGATGTGATATTTATGAACCAGTTAGGTAAAAATGGTGTTATTCTAAGGAAGATGATGTAGTGCAGCAGATCCTGTCGATGATGGTCTACCTGACATAAAAGAAATATTTTTTACAAAAAATCAAAATGCCAATCAGTTAATAGAGAATTAGTTTACTTGGTGGTTTTATTGCTAGAGGATTTTCAAAGGGTTAAAAATTATAAAGTCACTTTTTATCAGACACTAAGAACCAATTTTCTACTCTGCTGCTTAATTTCTTTGTTGATGTTATTACTTAAACTTCCTTAAATGCTTGTTGAATACCACCTATGGAAGTATCACTTCATAACACAAAGGCATTACATAAAATAGCATCAAATAAAACACCTAAGCTGTCGCAAGTAGTTTTTGCTGCAACATTTCGATAAATTCACAAAAGAGCTGAAACATTTTCCGGCCTCAAAGTATCCAGGAAATTTGTTCACCTTCTGAGCAATATTGAAAATTAACATATTGTTTCATTTTTTAATCCCATCCTTGCCTTTCCATGATTCAAAAAATAATGAGCATTGAATCCTTCAGGTCAAACCAGAAATTGGCCACTTAAAAGACCGACATTGAGCAAGGTTTGTGCAGAAAATCAAAAATTTTCGCTCCCTTTTAAAAGTATGGAAAGATATGTCTCAAAACTGGCGATCAGTAGACTGGGTTGAAAGAAATAACTTTAGTTTTCAGAATGCAGAGAAAGGCCTAAAGACAACGAAAAGGCGATCCCTTTTTTCAGGTTTTTCATAGCACTTTAAAACGTGTTAACAAGGGGTTGGCAGTCACGTTAGTTTTCACCCACATTACTTACAATCCACTCTTGGCAAAGATTTCCTGTAATCTTGAGTTTCTGAGAAGTATCAGACAGAAAGCATGAAAACTTCATAAACTTTGTATAAGTCATTATTATTTTAACAATACCATACGTGTTTTTTCCATTCCTTGATGCGTTCTGGAAAATACTTTTGTACCAATTTTTTTCCAACTATTGAAGAAAGACTGTAGCAGAGTGAAGAACCAGCACTTGTGCACTGAAATGAGAGAAAGGATTGATAAAATGCAGATCAAATCAAATAAACTGACACAAAGCAGGAAAAAATGTCACAATGACAAAGTTGTGGCAAATATGGATGCAGTGAAATGAAACGATCTTTGGGAAAGATCTAGAAAAAAGTTTAGGTCAGGTTAAAGGAAAAGGCAAAGGAAAATTAACAAAATAAACATCCAAAACGTCAAGCAATTACCATGATATACTTAAAATTACAACATCTTCAAAGTAACAGAATACAAAAGAAATGCATTTGTATCTAATTTAAACAGCAACAGATATAAAGAACATGTATCATAAGGAAAAAACACAAAAAAATTAGAATTTTGGCCGAAATAGCTTCATAAGACTTTCATTTTCGGGTTGTTTCAGATACAAAGAAGAAAAAAACACAATTCTACTTACCAAACAGACTAGAAATAATGCTAAAGGTAAGGGAAACAGGAACCCTGACAAAATGCTTAAGAATATTGATCCCGGAATGGCAAATGCATTTAGGCTGTATAGTAGTTAAGAAAATTTTAAGATAAAGATTCAAAGACTGTGAAGGAATCTGATGAGTACAAAAAAGTTTATCTGTGAAATGTATTGATTAAAAATAAATGGAATGGCCTCATTCATCTTTTATTCATGTTGACAGACAGATGAGAAAAACAGATGAGAAAAAT
This sequence comes from Rhopilema esculentum, assembly GCF_057945365.1. NCBI lineage: Eukaryota > Metazoa > Cnidaria > Scyphozoa > Rhizostomeae > Rhizostomatidae > Rhopilema > Rhopilema esculentum. The sequence goes on along the minus strand of NC_142816.1, from coordinate 2,554,532 downwards.
GTTAATGTATTCTGGATCAAATGTAAGTAATGTTGATGAAAACAAACATATTGTCCCTTTTTGTAAGAATGTTTTCATAATCCTGATGAATGGCACCTTATGCTGCCAAAGGTTGAATCAATTCTTAACAAATACTTTTACTTTTATTCATACATCAATCAGAATGTGACACAACACTTTTTTTCTCCAATTTTCATTATTTTATTATGTTGTTATAGGATAAAAGCAGGAGGCGAATAAGTCTGTAAAAATCTATAAAGCAAGTCTGGAAAGCACAATACAGTAGAATCCCGTTATAACATACTCGGTTATTATGTACTTTCGGATATAACGTACTGGTGTGCTTGGTCCTGGCAAAAGGTGTGCTTGGTTTTAATCAATTAATACTTACCCTTGTTACAACGTACTTCAGATATAACATACTTAATAAGCTGGTCCCTTAAAGTATGTTATAACCGGATTATACTGTATTCAATTGGAATAACTAAAAAAGTAAATTCCAAGAAAAACCATAAAAAAACTTAGCAACTGGCCACTAACATCAAAATAACTCATTTATGAGTACAAAATAGTATAATTGTGACTTTCTATTTTTGTGAGGCTGATATTTGAAAATAAAAGAACACTATTGGCCAACATTAATTTACGCTCATTAAATCAACAACTGCAGAAAAGATACAAAATATATGTTGCCATGAAGCCCAGAACAACTTGGAGGAAAAACTCATCTTTGTAGTTTGACAAGACTCTACCAAGATCTTTTGCATCATCAAGATTCTTAGGAAGTTTGAATTTTTCCTTATCAGCACTTAAATAAAAGGATACAGGAAGATGTATTGTGAGTAAAATATAATAATGAAAGCAAACAAAAACTAGTTCTTTAAAGGCTAGAAAACATGGCACATGTTTCTCTGTGAAATACTTTCTCTTGAACATAATTATGTCATTTAAGAACAAAAAATATTCTATAGAATGAGTTTTCTAATAATAAAAATAATTTGAATTTAAAATTGAATTAAAATTATCTGCAAATACAAAATTTATAAAAATTAGAAACAAGTAAATATCTATTTAAGATTGAGTCTTAAAAACTAGAATACAGACTTCATCATTACTTCCTTTCTTATCCTGTCTAATGCCAATTCAACTAGCAAAAATCAAGTTTATGGCTTTTAATAACTCACAGACTCATGTTTGGAAACTTCAGATATACAAATGCCAAAACTCCAATAGCAGTGACAAATATCAAAAGGATGAACAGTATCTGCTTTTTGGTGTCAGCTGAAATTGGATAAATAGGTAAAAAGTCAATCAATAAATTAATAAAGATGCAACAGTCAAATAACATCATCTCTTGCTGGTTTTTTTCTGCACTGGAATCAGATCATAAAAATGGCAACACTTACAAAAAAAACTTAATATAGGAATCTGTCAACATCAACAAGCTATATATCCACCCATGGCATTGTTGTGGGTTACATATTTGTTGAGGGACATTTTAATAAGCAACAAACGATAACTATAGACAAAATAAGATTTTTAGGACATGCCCATTTTGCTGCCAGAAGACTTTTCATCACTGGCAAGGAACTCCAATTTTATACCTAGAGAACACCCAATAACTTTTGGTTACATAAGGAAGTTTTGAAAAAAGCAAACATTTGAGTAAACTAAAGCTTTTTGTCTGACACTCTTGAGAGTTTAAAACATCAGAACATAGATTGATAACTTTACGCTTGGCAATATATATACCCAGTTGTGGATCAAAATAGGCCAATCAGAAACGCAAGCACATGACTGTTGAGGTTGACCAATCAGTGCTGTTTACCTATTGGGAATGTTACCAATGGAGTCCTAAGGTGAAAAAAATTCCTTTTGTCTACACAAAAGCAGTTTTTTCATGCTTGTGTAGATAGACTCCAAAACTGCTAAATGGAACAACAATCAGGCTTTACTAAAAATTCCAAAAATGTGGCAATTATAGTTTTTTGCACAATCTGGGTTTTCCAGTAAATGCTGCCCGATAGCAGAATCTGAGGTTTTAGCTTTATAACGAAGTTGCAAAATCATGGGATAACATCACAAAAAATATGTCACCAAAATAGTACAACTCCCCCAACATTTTCTCATCAAATTTAGATGAATTACACAATCCTGCTGAGAACTGGGGGCATGTCCTCCCATGGCACCACTCTGGCCTTGTGTTATATTAGAGATGACACCATATTAGAGAGACCCTTGGTTGCACAATGATGATGTAATATGCCTTGCCATTCACATAAACAAAATTAGCCATGCATTTAACATCACCAGCAGAACTAGCAGCTGCCAAATTATTTTGAAGGTCATTTCCCCAGAAAAACAAAGTATCAGGAGACTTTGCTTCCAGGTCGAAAATTATCTCTAAGTATTTATTATCAATGCAAAAATAATTTAAAACTATGTAGAGAGTTTGTATGTAAGCCAATTCGATGTAAACAAAAGGCAGTCTTAGCCAATATTAAGAACAAGGTTTTAAACAGTTTCCTGGGGAAGCATCCACAACCCTCTCTTTCAGTCATACATTACTCTTAATAACGGTTGTATAGCGAATGCAAACTGAACTGCATCGTGAATGGTGAGGAAAGACAGACTTGATTGAAAACGACGAAAAAAGGAGAAATAAAGAGCTATTACCTGGATCAACTTTGATATCTGTTTGGTAACGCCTCATGCTTGAACCATCAAACTTCAATCCATTTTCCCTAGAACCTGCTGACGTTTCTTCAACATTGTTAGATGAATGGTGTGCTGACTCACAACTATTATCACCATCCTCCTTACGAGGAGAAGGTGAATAACTTCCCAACGGTGGCCTTTTCTGTACGTTAAATGCCATTTCTCTTATTCTTAAATAAAATCTATTGTTATATGGTTACAAATTGATTTTACAGAGACATTTAATGTTGAAAACTTTCATTTTAGTAACAGGTCTGCTTCTACAGCTGATAAAATCGGGCGGCCATTTTGTCAATGTTCTCACAAAGGGTCAATACGAGGCTGTACTTAAAAAGTCTTCCGATTGTGTGGTTGGTTCCAGTTGTGAGCGATAGGGCAAAGTTCAGTTCAGTTCAGTTCAGTTTTATTTTAAATTCCACTGGATACATACACTTGTTGCAAATTAGAAATAATTCAAGCTTAAAAGTATAAACAATGTTAAATAATATAAACGCTTTCAGTTTCAGTTCGTATTTCAAAATCCCACAACATACACTTCAAAAGATACAAATAATAGGGCGTTGCGAGACGCTCTTTTTCCCTATCCCCCACTCTTGACGCTCTGGAACTCTGGAACCCAGAGTATTGGAAAAACTGATCTAGAATTTTCTAATTGTATGCCAGTATGTTGTGGCAGAATAACTCATGTATCAACAATAAATTATTTTAGTTATTAGCCTGCAACTTTAGAAAGTAACTCTGTTCTTTGAAAAGGTGAGACTCTTTATGGATTCCTAAAACAGTAAAATATAATGGCCCTTGAATTTTGTCTACTTTTCCATAAAGTACTCAATGGTAGAAAGAAATCACAACCACAATTTGAATTACATAAAAAGTAGCCTTTTCTAGAACATCGCTATGCTTTTTCCTAAAGTTATGCCTTGTAAAGCCTTGGCCAAACAATTCGATTTTTCGCAAGATTTTTCTCTTGACATTTGATTTCAAAACCGAGCGAAGTCGAACATGGATGGCCAAACAATTTGATTTTTCGCACGATTTTTCACTCGACTTTTCACTCACGCCAACAAAATGAAGGCGATGAAACGCAAAGCGGCTGCAAGTGTCCTTCACATTCTCTTGACGAACTCTAGCATAAGACCATAAGACCGCCATTAAATATATTAAGACCCTGTTCGTTCGTTTTATGCACGAACCGTCATTAAATATTTCATTTCATTTTAAGCAAATTACTGTTTTCAGGAATACTTTTGTTTCGTTTGATTAATTCCATCTCGAAGACCCATGTAATAGAAATTGTTCATTTTAAAGCCCAGGGTTTATTTTAACTCGCAGTGATAGCCAATTTTTGCAGCAATAAAACGTTATTGTGCAGTGCTAAATTCAAACTTTGTGCAGTGATAAAACTAAAATAAAGCTAATCAAAGAGCATTACAATATTAAAAACGAGAAGATAACAGTAGCAGTGATCATAATTCATGAAATCTGTTTGAAATTTGTTCAGTATCTAAAACCTATCGAGATTTTTCATGATCCATCTAGTTTGATGGGTGTGGTCATGAAAATTTTCAAAAGGTGACACCCAAATTTTCAAAAACTTTTGAATATGTGCAGTGATAAAAATTTGTTAAAATAAACTCTGGACAAGCCTCTGCTAGGAAGGTATCTTGTGGCCTATTTAATTCTCAGTTTGCACTTTTTGTGTCTAACGATGAGCCGAAGTTCAACAATTGCTGCAATTTTGATCATTTCTAACAAAGACTTATTTCTAAATTTTGAAGGAGCGCCAAACCGAATTCACTTCCTTTAGTATACAAGACATCAGCAGATGATGGAATTATGAAGCAAAGATTGCATATCTAGTTAAAAGAGCTCGAACAAGTTCTTGCTTAAGAAAAAGCATCGCTAGAAAACTTGAATGTCCTGCCTTGATGATATGTTATCTATCAAAATGCTTGATGTCATATATTGTAGATTTTTTTAGTTATATCTATGAAGTTATCTTTGAAAGCTGTTTGAAAGAAATGACCACTGGCTAGTATTCTGTACTGAGGTTGCACCATCTAAACATACATACATCTTGATGATCTTGGAGTTTGCATAGGCCTTGATATCTTCAAAAAAACAAAAGGCAAACTGCGTAAGAAGAATAGAAGGCATGGTTTATAGAAATTAAAATGTTTTCTTTTAAAATATGTGTTTAGTTGATAATGTCACGATGGACCAAGAAACCTTAGCATATCCCTGGCACGAGAAAAGAAGCATAGAGCTAAAAAGGCGAAAGATGAGACAAGTATGTTCATTTTAAGAAAAGACAGGTCCATAAATCTGGGAAGCAAGACATGAGTTAAGCTTTCCGAAGTTTTCTTCGGAAGAAAGTCATATACATAGGCTACGAGGCTTCAAACCTATTTGGTCTAATTCATTATTAGAAAGCTTCAACGATTTTGAAGAACCTGTTAAAATCAAGATAAGAAGACTGGGCTTTATCAAGATGATAATGATAAATAAATGTGAACAATTTTTTGGCAGTGCAGAACTTGAAAATGGCTTTGAAAAAGCAAACATTTTACAACATATTGGCTAAAAGCTTTTTCGTCTGACACTCAAAGCATAAAACGTCAGAATAAGGGTCCGAAAGAACACGATGAAAAATATATACCCAGTTGTAGTTCGAAGTAGACCAATCAGAAAAATGCAGGCACAAGACCGGTATAGTTGAACAATCAGTGTCCCGTGCCTAAAGACAAATTACCACTGGAATCCAAGAGAGAAAACGAACCTTTTCTGTCTACAAAATGGCGGCTTTTTGTTTGTATGTAGATCGATTCCAAAACTGCTAGAAGGAAGGACGACTGGGCTCTGAGGAATAGTAATAAATGGTAATTTCCCCAAAAAACAATATTTAGCTAAAAATAAAATTATCCGCATATAAAATATAATACTTCCCTAGACATTATAAATGTGAATGTTACCAGTTAAGTTTTTGTTTTAGTTATTGGTGTACATTCTGATACCAGTTTCTTTGCATTTTACATAAGTAAGACAAAAATGCTAGTCAAGAAAAGCAAACAAGACACGAAACAGATGCTTAGTATAATTTATGCATGAAGTTATAAAAAATAAATTGTCAAGTGGAGTACAAAATCTATAAATTTCTTAGAAATTAAAATTCTTAGAAAACACTGTATAGAGCTAATTGAATCCTTGCTACACTATCGATTTAATCATATATACATCACTGCAGGCCTAACGAGATTTTACATCTCACGAAAATTAAACTTTTAGAGCCCATTCATAATTCTTTCAACTTTAATTCTTAAGTAAACTTTTAACTGTTTTTTCTACTAATCTAAAAGCTCTTGTGTCTCCGTTTCCTAAAAAGCTGTCTATTACTACGTCGCTAAAGACAATGATTTCCCTTTCGTTTCTCATAGAGCCTACCTTGAAGCAAATTAATCTATTGGTCTCAGAAACTTTTTCACCTGATTCTCATTCTTCAAAAGGGGCGCACAGTTTCCAAAAAAGGGGCGCCATACTTGCTTCAACTCATCGAGGGAGAGGCAACTGCCTTTAGTTGCCCCTTCTAAATCCGCCACTGCTTAGAAGAATAAATGAATTAAAGTTTTGATGCAACCAACGATGATACTCTCACTGCAAGATAATTCAAATTTTTCTATTCTCAAAAGATTTACTTCGATCAACGTCCTTGGTTAGGCAAATTATCAAAAATCGAAAAAAGGTCAATTTCCTCAAACGTGTTTCAACTATCTGGCGATAACTTTGTTAAAAATGTTCCACTTTTTACAAAAAATGCAGTTACCGTACTTACTTAATAAGCACATACCCCTGAAGCTATTTTTTTAAGTAAGCGCACAATTTGCTTATTCGGAAAACACATTAAATGTTATAGTTCTTAAATGTGACGTCATAATAAAATCTATTTTTCAGTTTTAACCACGTAACCTAAATGAGCACTTTGTAATACCTCTAATTCTGCAACTTCTGTTAAATATGCCAAAATTGGCTGAGATATGGCCAATTAACGATTCGAAGTTTACTACCGTATTGCTTTCAATTTGGCTCTGTTACTAAAGTTATGAAAAGAGACCAAATTACAGTGGTTTGATGGGGAAGTGTCTTGTGCATATGTTGCCATATCTCAGCCAATTCGTAACAAATTAATCTGATTTTTCACAGATAGAGGCATTTCTTGGTGCTCTTTAAAGCTGTGGGATTATAATTCAAAAATTCTAAAAAATATATCTTTGTGACGCCATCATTTAAGAAATCTATACCTCTCAATTCAATCATTCATCTTCTACAGGAATGTCATCAACCTTTTTAAGTTCATCACTATTTAGTATACGATTAAATGTTTTCTTTTCGCTCTTTTCATTTCGCAGTGGTCGTCTAGTGACAATATCACGCTGGATTTTCTTTGCTAAATGTGCAGAATTGATATATTCATCTAGAGGAGTCGAATTTCCTCCAACCTCTTCAGCAATGTTTTGTAATAAACTTGATATTAAATGATTTCCGTTATTTGTATCATCACTAGGATCTTCTGGTTGCACAATACTCTGAATAACTGCATTCTTTCCCTTGTCTAATGTGTTAGAATTTCCAGTGGCCTTGCCCATATCGATGATTCTTCGTGCATTATTTATTATACTCCTAGCTCCTGCTTTCCATTTAGTTTTTGGTAAATCAAGATTCTTTAAATATGTTGATATCACAGCCCAGTCATCACTTGGTGATGAGGATTTCTTGATTAACGAACTTGCTTGGCGGTGGTTATGCGAATGCCAATTACCCTTCGTTCTGCTCTCTAGCTTACCAGCTTGCTCTCCTCTTAATATCTTGGATCGTTTTGGAATAAAATTTCTCGGAGTCTCTTTACTATGATTTTTTTGTAGTTTAGTCCTTTTCTTTTGGTTCTTTCGATTGGGTTGCTCTTTTTTTCTATGTGTTTTGGCAAGTTTTTTGCGTGAGATCTTATTTCCTCGTTTATAAAATTCAGGTGATCCTAGGTCTTCGCTAGAAAGCATTGAAGCCATTTGGTCACTGACTAACGGCGCTGCTTCGAGTTCTGTTTTATATAAGATAGATATAATATTAAAGTCATTTATTGAGCCACTATGAGCAAGAGTGTAAGGCATTCATGATATGTCCACGAAATTCAAAGATTGTATTCACCAGAAGAATCGAAACATGCAAGAGAGAAACCCTAGTGCTTACAAGATATGTCCACTAAATTCAAAGATTGTATTCACCAGAAGAATCGAAACATGCAAGAGAGAAACCCTAGTGCTTACAAGATATGTCCACTAAATTCAAAGATTGTATTCACCAGAAGAATTGAAAAATGCAAGAGAGAAACCCTATACACCCACAAGATATGTCCACGAAATTCAAAGATTGCATTCACCAGAAGAATGGAAACATGCAAACCCTATGCACTCAACAAGTTTCCCTTTTTTCAAAGTTCCATTCTTGACGATAACAAACGAGGTTAAGTCACAGAGAATCGCAATACCATTTAATAGCCCTATACCAGACATTATTTCATTGCGTGCATTTTCTGTGGTGGCTACAAAACAAATGCAGAGCGCAAGCTCTATTTTTCAAGAATGATAGGCCTATCAATCCAACTATGTGATTATAATGTTGGGTCGTTTAAATGTACAAAAATAATCATAACACTAGATAGAAGTGGGTGCTTTGGTCTCTTTGGTCACGCTGTTTCGATAAATCACTGTATATGGGGTGTTACTTGGAAAAGCTACCAAAGTAGCAAAGTATACCTCTTGGTTTTCCTAGAAATTTTTATTTCCCCTGCTAACTAGCATAAAATTTAGAAGCCTATTCCTTTTCATGCTATACGAAGCTTTTTTCCATCATATATCCATTTATTGGATTATTGAGAGAAGGGCTAGCCTAAGTGTCTTGTCCACTCTGCGTTGTATCCTCCTGTTGTTTTTAATTTCAGCCCAATATGCGATGGGGCTGACTGCAGGCTCAACCCATCCATTGTATATTGGTGCGAGGATGGCTCAGTTGTTAGAGGCGCTGACTACAAACCCACGGGTCCGTGTTTCGAGTCCCTGGCATGACCAAACTTTCACCCAGAGTGAGGAGAGTCGCCAGCTTTCTGTAATTCCAGGCATAGGAATCACGAGGTGTGGTCACATCGAGAGGAAGGACCAGGACACTGCTCGATAAGCACAGCTTCTCAGTGTCGAAAAAACTACCTTCGGATGCTAGGTAGAAACAAATACAAATACAAATACAAACCCAAGTCATTTTCTGAATTTGAATTCAAACCAAGAGCAAACAGCAACATACTGTAAATAAGTAATCGAGCCATTTGGTCACTTGTTTAATTATAGATACAAACAAAATTAACCCATGAAATTACCTTGTGAGATTTGCAATGGAAAATTACCAGCTGGTTGAGCAAAAGGTGACCAGGTAGGGGAGTTCGCGGAATACCCAGTTTTAGACAGTTGCTTGAGCCCAACCAGGTCCAAATCCAAAACATCAAAATCAGAAACACGATTGATTGGAACATGATGCGCAACATGGATATTTTGATCGACAGGAGACTGCTGAGGCCTGTCTTGTGACACAGGGCGTCCAACAGCATGAACAATATCAATTTGGTTAGAATCTTCGCTTTCTTGTGCAAGTGCACTCGCTCTTACATTTGCCTTGCTGATTTCTGCTAAATTTCCAACAACGGTGACAGGTTGTCCCTCAGTCATCAAAGAAGACTGACTTGGTTGGTTAACAATTGTGACCGGCCTTTCTTGGTGTACGTCGCTACTAGCTGGAAAGAGTGGATAGATATCTAATTTTTCAATTAAAAATTTTTTTTGGGTTTAGGGGGGGGAATAGCCGCTCTCCTTAATATATTATCTAGTTTATGAAACATGTATATATGAATCTGATGTTATTTGGGTGCCTTTTTGCAAAATTAACAATAGCCTATTATCTAATGCAACCATTGGGAATTCAAATGACCACTGAAATTCATCGGGACATAATCTTCCGATAAACAAATACTTCAGAAATTCGCCTGATCTCTGACAGCTTATTGCTTACCTGGTAGGCTGGTGTGCACATCTTCCGCTAACGTATGACTTCCAAAAATTGCATTTGAGAACGGATTTTGCTCCATTACTTGCAAATTACCACCTGAATCGCCAGCCACCTTAATACCATCACTGTTTTCGATCTTCGGGGGTGGCTTTGGTTTACTTAGCTCTGTTAAAATCTTCTGCGCTTCATCTGCGGGGACCTGCGTTAGAAGCTGACTTTCAAAGTCTTCGCCTTTCGATATGGTACCAAGTGCTTCAAGTGACTCAGTTGGATTGTACTGAGACAGCAACTGGTTAATAGATAGTGCTGAATCATCATCAGCGTCATTATTTGTCACTTTATGGTTCTGAGATTCAGCTTTCAATGCGTTTATAATATCATCGTTTGTTAGTTTCCCATTTGATTTCAAGCGTATGACTTTAATTTTTGCATTACTACCAAAGCTGCTAAGAAGTTTTTCAAGCTCTTCCTCGTCATTTGAACTTTCGTTTTCTTTAATTTTTGCTGCAGGATTCAATTTGGCATTTTGATCATTATCCTCAACTTTATGCCCAGCATCTTTAGCGGCCTTGATCAACTTGCTTACTGATTTATGAAGTTTATTTATTTCCACTTGTGTTGGATCAGACATTTCTTTATTCAAAGAAATAGATGGTTCCTCTCCATGCTCTTTTCCTTTGGAGCCATGGAACATTTTATGAAGCTCGAAGGAAGAGCTATCAGCTGCCCCTTTGCCTCTTCCAGAATCTCCACCTAATGACTCTTCTATCTTCTCGTAGGCATTATCAAGTGCAAAGGACGACACCTTGACTTCTTTGGAATGACTCGTTGGATTGGCAGCGATTTCGTTGCTGTCCACGATAGCATCACCCGGGTTTGCTGGACTACTTTGTTCTTGATTCTTGAATAAGCAAGGAGGGTCTTTTAAATGTGTCTCTTTCTTTTCTACGAAAATACGATTCATCGAACGTCATTGAATGATACCACCAATAGGTATCAATTATTGTTACTATGTGAACGCTAAACACTTACAGGATTAAATAATAAACAGACTTAGTCAATGATAAGGCTAGCTTTAATCAATCAAAATTTGACCCCTCTAAAAACTCGGCATTTTCTTACAAAAAAGACTTTTTTCTATAACCGAATTCAATTCCTGCTTATTCTAAATATAAAGAAGAAACTTAATCTGTTTTTAAAAGAAAACATTTTCCAAAATTGTTGAGTATTTTTCTAAGCTGATAGCCTCACTTTTAACCAAAATTTGACCCCTCTAAAAACCTCACAAATACAATGCAAGTATTTTACTATCCACCCTTTTGAAGTTTATCTATCAATGTTCCACATACATGACTTCTGTAGGTGAAGCGTTTGATACCTTAACTGACTTTTGATTTGTTAACAATGATGTAAGTTCTAATTAAAAACCCGGAAGTAGAGCCATTGGAAATAATTCCATGGAGGTTGTGAAGATCTTCAAAAGCAATCTGGGTTTTCTAGGAAAATCAATGAACCTTAAAGGCATTGAGTCATGATAAAATGGTTTGGGTATACTCTAAGTGCTAAAATCCGCTGAGTCATGATTTTCATGACTGCGATGCTATTGGTTGACCTGGAACTGGTCACATGAACTCACCTCGTACTGATTGACAAAGCAATTTTCATCAACAGCAAGTATCACATGAAACAGCAGCGATCACGCCGAAACCAAATGACCCCCAATAGAAAAGGCCTATTTACCATGACTCAATGCCTTAAGAACTATAAAAACATATACCATTTGATTTCATTCTGAGATACTTTTGTGGTATAGGCCATTCATTTTCACCATTTGGTAGTGTGACTCCGATTGACAAATGATCTAATCCGGTACCAGCTTTATGGAGTGCTTCTATATAATATTCCCTCCCAATGTCCAAATGTATAGGCGGAGATACCTGTTCATCAGGATACCTAAAACCAACAAATCAATGTTACAATGAAACTGAGATAAGTATAGTAAGTCATATCGGCTGATGTTAAGTGCTCTTTTGTATAGTGCGTGTCGCTGTACACAAAATGTAAAGTAATTACAAGTTGCTACCTCGAGAACTATGACATTATCATCCTTTTGCATCATTTTGCCTTTATGAGGAAACATTTTCATAGGCATAGTAAGCTCGGAGAAAAGAAATAATAATATATATTTTTTTATATTAGTAGAAATGATTGAATTCACCAAAATTAAAGAAGATGTTAACCAAAATCAAAGGAATACGTTAGAGAAAGCAGTGTTTAAAAACAACTTTGTACAAATAGGAAATTTTTGAGAACCTCCATAGTCTCTGATTTGAAAATGCAACATATAATGGCAAATTTAATTTTTACCGAAAAAGTCAAACAAAGATGTTGGAATGCCTTCTTTTGGGCCGAGCCTGCTTGTTGAATGTTGTGATAGTCTTATCTGAATTGCTAGCACTTACTTTTCAAACTGGTGTCGTGCAGTCACGTGACTCTCTTTCAATAGCCTCTTTTTGTGTTCCTCACTTGCAGTGCTAGATAACCACAGCTCACATTTGCGGTCACATGACATAACGAACCGATAATCACCTGTCATTGGTGCAATAAACTGGCCTCGCACTCTTTGTCCGTAATTGTATCTTTCATTATACGGTGCATCGAAAGTTTGAAGTATTTTTACCGAAGAGGGGATGTTTGGGTATGACGTCAATGCAGTCAAGTCTCGTATATCCTCTCCTTTCACGTTTGTCCAGACCTCCCTTACTACTCCATGTCTGCCTAGTGTAAACAATAGAAAAAATGGAATGACATTTGAAAAGAGACACAATTCTTCATAAAATCGATGGTCCGTTTAGAACCTGTTGCCTATCATCCTGAAAAGATAATTTGCTCAGACACTCTAATTGATTGACAATTATCATGTAAAATGATGTTCACAAAGTTCGAAAATGGAGGTTTCAACTTCTAAAGCTTTAAAATATCTTTGTGAAATCTAGAACCACCATCTTACAAAATGCACATCTTACAATTTTAGACCCTAATGTCTGACAGAAGGCTCTCTATTCAATTTATAAGGAAATTGTCACAAAATTTGTTGTATACTTTGAGGTCATCCTTCATGTAAATTGACCTACAAGTCTCCAAAACATTTCAACCTGATTTTCATTCTTCAAAAGGGGCGCACAAATTCTAAAAAGGGGCGCCAGACTTGCTTCAACTCGACGAGGGAGGGGCAACTGCCCCTAGTTTCCCTCCTTAAATCTACCACTGTTTGGTAAGGTAAATGGATACGGTTAATTAAAAGAAGAGGGGCTCAGTACTTGACAAAACATAAAAAGACGCTTTGGTGACAGCGTGACCAATTTTCTGAAAAGAAATTTTGGAATTTTGAATTCCTCATTATTTTAAACTGTTTGTATATTGTGACTCTAATGTCAGTTAGCACATCATGCGATAGAAGATATTTGATAGGGCAATGAGTTATAAAATTTTACTTAAATAGAAAAAAAATTAAAGAAAAAAACTAGAAAAAATTTAAATGATGAAACAAAAAAGATACTAAAGATGGCACTCAAATTAAACAAAGACCTATTGGGATATAGAAATTATAAAAAGACATTCAATGAAGGAAAAATATAATTTTTACGAAACTTCATAGTCGCCATATCGTTTTTGAATCACACATAAATGAAGCACAAAATTGATAGTGTTAAAGCAGGAGAGCCTGTTTAAACCCTTTAATCAGATAACACAAAAAATTAAATGTTACCAGTTTCGAATCTAAATTTTATAGTTGTATGGTCAAACAAAAGAGACCGACAACAAAATTGGAGACAATTAACATTTACTTCTCAAGCTACTGTGCAATTGCTATTTATACCTTTCTATATCGTCATCAGTTTAATCCATCTAATTGGCATAGCTCGAAAAAATGACGATAATTAAGTTCTAAAATATTATATATTACATCGCTATTAAATGTCACTCCACAAACACAATTTTGTTCTTCAAGCAAACGACAGTAAAAAATATTTTGAAATTTTAAACTAATCTAAAGGGCGTGGTCGCAAGAATTTTCAGCTCACTTCGCTCGCAGGGGACCCTCGTCTGTACCTCTACTGGAAGGTTTACAATTTCCTCTCGTTTAAAAGTTTTATATAGAAAAATCGCTCACATTTTTTTAGAAATTCCCGATAAAACAGAAATTTAAATGTTAAAGCGCTTCAATCCTTAAAAACTGGGAATTTTGCAGATTTTGCTCCAAGGATAAATGACTTAGTTTTAAACTTATGCATACTGCTTATCATTTTTAGATATTTGCTTAAAACTTTGGAAAATTTGTTTTACACGTAGCACTTCCTTGCCTTATTCAGAACATAAACGTTAGAGGAATTGTACAGGAAATGGACTGTTGTAGAATGGGGGTCAGCCACAAAAAGCTACATATGACGGTTATTTTGTTTGATTAGCCAACCATTGCCACGTAAAAAAGCCATAGCTTTTCAAACACATTTACAAAACGGGGATTTTCCCCCAATTTTTAAGGGTGTGGTCAAAAAAAATTTACCCGGGGGTAAAGCCCCGGACCCTTTGCTGTTGAACTCTTCATTGCCTCTCCAATCTTCCAAACCTGGCTACACCACAGGTCTGGGGCACAAGCTACCTGTACCTGTGCATCATGAACATCTTATTTACACTTATAAGAACCAATAATAATTCTTTCAACACAGTACTATCGAAAAATGTGCAGCTCAGAATTTTCCTTAAAAAAAACCCTGTTACATGGTGTTAGGTGTGGAATACAAACCATCGACCACAAACGTTGACTAGAACTTGACTCTTGAGCTACATCCAATGAAAGTAAAAATACCTCATAACTGTTATTACAAGAACAGAAGATAAATCTTTTTCTAGAATGAATGAGATCTTACTTGGTGGAAACTGTGATAACAGCTCCTTTCGTATTGGAAAACTTGACTTTCCACTTGGCATTTCAACACCAATCTTTATGCTATTTCTTTTCCCACCTACGGCAGTCTGAAGTGCATCGATGAAGTAATACATACCAGATTCAAGGGAAACAGGCTTCGAAACATCAAATCTGAAATTATGATAATTTAAGAGCAAAAATACAAAATAAACAATATGAAAGTCCAATGATAATAATTTTTAAATATTCTTTAGTTATTTTTAATATTTTTTTAGTTTTTTAAAGCTATTTCATTAGTCAAGACAAATGTTAAGTAAAGTAATTGATTGGAAATGCAAATTGTGCAGACCTATCAACGACTTTTCTGTGTCTTTATAAATTTTGTTGATATTTTTGAATAACTTGATATCTTTACCGATTTTAATGACTCTTCATACTTTTGTGAATTAATATCATAATGAATAGCTTTAGCCAAAAGAATATTGAAAATGGTTTGCATTACTTTTGTACTGATCGATGAAACGTATAAAATATGCCTTTACAAATAGGTGATTATGTTTTGAATAGGTTGCAGGTAAGATATCCATTTTGAAAAATTACTGAATGTCTTGTATAGTTTTCAATTATTTCTACCTAGCATTCGAATATACACTTCTAGGACTTTGAGATGCTCTGCCCTTAAGGTAGTTTTTTAGTCCTCGTATTCGATGTGACCTCCTTGTGGTTCTTAGATCCTAAATTACCGAGAGTTGAAGACTATCAAACAACGGACCCTTAGAATTGTAGGCTCTGACCAGTCATCCAGCAATATATTTCTTAACTTGCGTAAAATGCAAAGATTGTACTTATTTTTAGCTTCTTAAATATGACCTTTGATGCTCTTAAAATGAATGAAAAGTCCAAAGAGAACGTTTTAGAATGAATATGATAACTGAACCATTAAAATAAGAGTTCTCATTCAAATATACTTGAGTAAAAAAGATATCAGCGGAGCAGTTGTACCGTTTCTTTATCAATTGATAGCACGAGTTTGGTTCTTTGAACAAATTAGGAAAATTAATGATTGGGAGGAATTCATTTGCGGTTTCTTTCTCAAAGAATTTCAAATCCTGCGGGTTTATTCTATAGAACATCTAAACTTGTGAGGCTTTGCAATCATTATAATCTTTGCAAATAATGCTTTGCGTAATTTCTCTGAAAATAAGTGCGCTATTTAGATTCATCTATTTTATACGCACGTTTTACCAAAGATACGCTTGTCTTTGATAAACAAAAAGGCATGAATATCCAGTAGAAAGAAAATAAGAATATCCAATGGGATACCATAAACTTTAATAGAGCTAAGAAGTATGGACGTCAAAAATCATTTTGAAAGAACAGAATAGAATTGTCCTTGAAACAATAGTTTTTTCTGCAAATTACCATAAAATTATTAAATATATTCAGGGTTTTCGACATGATAATTTTCAAAAGACACGGGTTTTGTGCTGACAGAAAAATATTTTTCTTACATGTTTACAAAAAACTAAATTTTCAGGCTATTAAAAAAGTTTTAAAGTAGATGTTTATCACTACCCGCGACAATACCTTCAAACTGTGTAGACCTTCTTCAAAAAAAAGATAGGGTTTTTGAATGGCACATAATTCTTTTTCGCTTTTTATCAACAATCCTTTGACGGTAGGACCGCCACGTTTTTTTCTTTCGTAGGTTTTTTAGATTGGCCTTCTCTCTTTCGATGCAAGTCAAAATTGTTTTCCGTAGGAGCCGCAATTAATTACCTAAAATTCGTCACCTCAGAGTCTAACATTCCATGTCCCAACCTGATTTCATCCCAAAACATGAAAATCATAACACAAGGTAAGTCGCAGAAAGTAACACTTATACATAACTACCAAAAATAAAAATAGGACTTTTAAGAAAGCATCACTTCATATATGATGCGCACAAGTTCCTTCTTTATTTTCATAGGGTATTCTATCGACCATGCGGTTGCCATCTTACACTTTGAGGCGGGTGTTTTGATAAAGCGTTTTTCAAAAAGCAATAACCTACCTTTGCTTTGTAGAGGATGGTCGATAATCTAAAACCTTTTCTCTTTTATTGCATGTATCATCTTTACTTAGAAATAACTGGCATCCATCTGTGCATGCACCGAAAAATTTAAACTTCCCCGTTTCTGGTGCAAGAAAATATCCCGAGACATGATGGCCTATGGTCGTATCTTTGTCAAAATCAGTAACATCGAAATCAGTTATTGACCGTCCTCTTGCTGGCCTATCTGGGAATGTACCATCACTTATGAGATCCTTCACAGAAGAGCTGGATATATTGTAGAAAATTTCATCTGCTAAACCTAAAAAGGAGAGAAAGTTCTTTAAAAAGTAAAGGAAATAGTGAAATATTTAAGTTCTTGTATAGGAATGAAAGAAGCAATGCAAACAGCTTTGCAAACATATGATTGAAAAAATGGAATTATGAAGAAGTTCATGAAAATCTTATGTCTATTTTGGTGGGCAAGAAGAAAGGTAGGGATATGCTTGAGATTCAGCATCTCCAAGCATCGAAAATGGCTTCTATTCTAAGCAGCTAGCAGCTATGATATTTTCATCTATCTATTCTTCAAACATAAATGCTTGCCAAGAATGCCTAGAAAGACAAAACATTGCAATGTGAATGTTGATCGAACCAAAAAGTAAACCATTTTCACAGTCTATCAGTACAGTTGCTCAATCTGTCTCCCCCCCCCCTAAAAAATGGCAGAATATCGATAACCTTAAAAAGCAAATGAACGCCAACATTTATATGAAAAGTTTCAATGGCAACCATAGAATAAAGAAAAGAGACCTCTGTAACAAGTGCTTGAATATTGAAAAATGCTGTTTGTATGTATTTGATATATTTGACACTTCGCCATGTGACATTTTGTCTTTTTGACATTATGCACAGAAAAGAAAATGAAAATTATAACCAATTCTTTCTGTACCTATAGATTGCAAGTTTTTACGATAGGAATATTCATAAAATTCCTGCATCTTCAAGACGTACCAGCTCTAGTTGGACGCAGGTACTCCTTGGCAATTGGTGCTGACACAGAACCGCTTGGTAGACGAACGCCTACCCGGACGGGTGACACCCATTCATTTTGAATCGATAACGCTTCAATGAAGTAGGATCTGCCAGCCTTGAGGGTTACGTATTGTGAACTCATATCTCTTGCCCTGTTTTGAAAAAAAAAATTTAATATCTGAATAAGAGAAAGACTTGAATTATGAAAAATTCAACTTCGAAATCTAATGTGAGTACAGGAATGAGAAGTTCTAGAAAAATGAATTTCGTCGAAACATGAAAATTTGAAGCGCTATACATTTAATCTTTCTTTCATTTCATAAATCTTTAAGTCTTTCATTTCATAACAAAAAAACCTAGTCAAGATTAGGATATTCGTCATAAAAGAATGTTAATAAAATATCAAATAAGCTAATATACGACACAAATTGACTTTCTTATAATCTAGGTAAATATGCAGTTTATATCTGCATATTTACATAGTTTATATCATTGAAATTATATCTGCAGTTTTAATAGGTAAATATATATCGAACATATCAAATATATTAAAGGAAGAAATATATCAAGTAACAGAAAATTATAGAATTTCACGTTTATGGCTGACATAAAATAGACATAAAGCCTTTTAAGAACTTAAACTTGTCTATAAACCAAATAGTGTAACGCAATTCAAAAGTGAATTTAAATTTAAGGCAATGAAAACGTAAATGATGCAATAAAGAATATGCTGAATGAATACAAAAAACTAACACTTTAAGATAAAAAAAATAGTACAAAAAAAGGAACCGAACTCTGAAAAAATACGAAAACCAATGAACCGCCAAAACAATAAATTAATACGAATGCAAATACAGAAATGAGAAATTATCCTTGAAATATAAAAGGGAATATATAAATATTCAGATATATATAGAGACGAGTGAAAGAGGATAATTAAAAAACATATTGTGAAAGACCAAAGGAAAATGATAAAATAACATATTCGGGGAGAGATATTATATTACGCACAGAAGCGACATAAAAAGCTTTTAATGAAAAACAGATGAGAGAAAATGAAATTTTAACAAAATGATAAACAAAATACCCATCGGAAGGATGATCAATAATTTTTGATTTTTTCGTTTCATCATCATTTGGGCTTAAGAATAATGCGCATTCATCACTGCACGAAACTGCAAACATGTACGGGCCATTGAGTGGGGCATTGAAGTAGCCCCGGAGTCTCTGACCAAATTTCTTTCCTTTCTCACGAGGAGTTGAAAATCTGTCGATGTTGTACAAAACAGAGGGGTTATTAGGGTAATCTGGTATGCTAGTAAACGATTTGATGTTGTTGACAACCAGAGGTGACCACAGTTCACGAACAAGTCCTGAAAATGATAGAAAGAAAACAATGGTCTTTATCCTAAGAAAGATTATTCTGGACAACTCAAATACGTTTATGGCTATTCGTTGCCATTCTGCAAAAAAGAGACTGTAATTGACTGATTCGTATTTGTAGAGTGAGATCTAGTATTCTGATATTGTGTTTATTTCTAAATTAAATAAAGATTCAGATTGTGCTAGAATAAAAAATAGTATACCACAAAAATATAAGGTAAGGGTACTTTATTTTGATAGGTAGGAGCAAACAAATGAGAAATGCAGAAAAAACTTCATAAGAAAGGCAAATAACAAAGATTACGTAAAAATTACAAAGATCTTCGAAGTAACCGATGAACATAAAATATGAATTTCAATTTTTTCACTCGTATGAAATCTATTGCTTGATTGAAATAATTTGAAATGTTGAAAAATTCTAAATTAAAAATATAAGTTAGAATTTGAGCTGAACAAGTTGAAAAGCTATTACTATTTAAAGAATTCAAAAAAAAATACAAATTCGTTTAAAATTTGAAAATAGTTTCAATAATCGATGCTTTAATGCGATGACTCTTCAGGCCTGGCCTTAAATTACATCAAACTAGATATAGAAAATTAAAGACTGAAAGAGTAGAGAATAAATATACTACAGTGTAAAGATTTTCAGTTTCTTTTAATGTTTATTATATCTAACATAAATCATTTATCATATTGATTGAACTAAAAATCTAATTTTATTTCAAACACTAATTTACAACAATTTAAAGATATTATGTCATTAATTGTATAAAAATATGGTATGAGGTAAAGGATATAATGAGATAGGTTGTTTTGAAGACAATGTCTTTAAGATAGTGTAACTTAAGTTGTATTTTTAAGCTTTAAAAT
This sequence comes from Rhopilema esculentum, assembly GCF_057945365.1. Classification (NCBI taxonomy): domain Eukaryota; kingdom Metazoa; phylum Cnidaria; class Scyphozoa; order Rhizostomeae; family Rhizostomatidae; genus Rhopilema; species Rhopilema esculentum. The sequence goes on along the minus strand of NC_142816.1, from coordinate 2,534,463 downwards.
TTAAGCATTAAATTTATCAGAATATATAAAGCATTTTGTTAAGTTTCAGCTAGAATAGTATGGCATAAGAGTGTTTTGATTTGAATAATAAACCAGTTATTTGTTGTCAATGATAAATTGCAAAAAAAATGTAGCATTAAATTTACTGTTTGATATTTAATTTAGTAGCTGGAAATGCTAGAAAAATCAGTTTAACAGAGCTAGAAAATCTATATTGCTTTAAAATATATGATTTTGTCTCTTCTTTTGTAGCATCTAAGTGTGATTCAAATCCAAAGTTTCGGAGATGAATAAGTGCTTCCAATCCGGAAATCTTCTAAGCGTAGCATGGATTGGCCACAAAAGTTGTGTCCATTAAAACACTCACGCAATAACATCTAGAGAAAGAAATTTATAGGGGCTAAGCAGTGGAATAATGCATTACATTATCATTGATACCAATTAAAGAAAAGATCCATCAACATACTTATCATAAATTATCAACGCACTGCTGAAATGTAATTTTTCACATTACATATTTTAATGAAAATATCGTTCTGTCTCTCTTTCATTTCAGTTGTAAGAAAATTATGTTATATATGATTGCACAGAAACCATGAATAATTGAAAAACAGCAAAAAGCCAGTTTCCCCGAGAAATATTCAAGCACAAAGAAGAGGATGGGTGAAAGGGCGGAGGGGAGGAAGAGTAACAGAAAAAGTTTCCGAAGGCATACAAATAAAACCCCTATATATTTACAGTATTAGAATACGCCTGTTTATCAAAAAAGAGAAAGATCACATAAGCATTAATATTCGGCTTAAGGAAATTCTTGAAATTCGGCATCAGCTTAGACTTTTGGATGCTGCCAAAGAAAATGATTCTTCTATGAAAATGGGTAAAAGACGATTATTGAAAAGATCTTGTTGATTTTCAAAGAGTATTGTTTTCAGGAGACTAGTTGGCTGTAGAGTAATATGCAAACTCCTTTGTACCGGGCCTAAGGGTGTCGAATCAGTGCCAAAACTGCAGGGTGTGGTTCAAGTCTAATCAGAATTTTGAAGTCAAAGAGAGTGGGAAAACGGTCAGAAAGCAATTCAAGAGATCTTTAACATCAACCTTAGTCGAGATTTACTCTTTGTGTTTTATGTCCTTTCGTTTACATCTGGCTTTAGTTAAGGCTTTAGTTTAGTTGTGATTCAGCTGTTCTGATTTTCAGAGCTTTGTGCAAATTTTTCAATTCACCCTGGAACATTCCTCGCCAAAAACCAAAGCAAACAGAAATTCTAAAAAACTAGATTAAGTCTGAAGTTACTTAAGATATAAACAGTCAAAAAATGAATAATCGCTGCATGCATGACATAATACCAGTCCAGCTATCACATCTGGACTACATTTCGACACATTACTACCCGTTCAATGGTAGGTTATCGTAACCCGGATCCAGTCTGGCTAGGTTGGGTTTACAATAAAGAAATTATACCTTGATTCATTCAACCTGATTTGGTTTGCATAGTTTCTCAGGGGTTTATCTCGAGCCTTAAAGATTTAGAGTGATTTAAAAAACAAGTAAAATGGTATTTTACCTTTTTACTTGTGTCGATGATGATGCTTATGATGATGGTGGTGGTGGTGGTGATGATGATGATGATGACGGTGCCCACGCTTCTTACCTTCCGTTGATCTTTTGAAACTTTTTGCACCTAAGAAAAGAAGTAAACCTTGTTACTTACTAAATACCTAAAACATTCTAGCATTTCTAGTCAATCAAAAAAAAGCTTCGATATTTGGATTCCAGCATAGAAATGGTTTTGTGTGCATCCCTGAGGGTTGATCATTCAAAAGTTTGTTTACATCTCGATCTACAAAATCATAGTGCCAATTGCATTTCTTGGTTACCTGTCTATTAACGCCAAAAGCGATATAGTCAGGGATTGAAGAGAAAAGATTAGGCCTGTTTTTCAATGATCTATTTTATCGACATATAAAGCTAAAATTGTCATATCTTATGTTAGATATACTTTTCATATAAAATGAAAATTACTAAATACCGGTCTATCATATAATGCTCGATGCCACATAGGCAAAGCTGTAAACGGTTGATGTGTAGAATAGGATGATTCTAACTGAGTATTACGCTAAATGGGATAATTGGGCAAATATTCACTCATAGTAAAAACATTGGCCTAATGATTACATTTAGCGTAAAACTCGAAGTTGCAACTTTGAACCGTCCTTTTCTATACAGCAAAGCATTACATTTCTATATATTTGCATAAGTAGAGGTAAGAGGTAGACTAGAAATGAATTGTAATCGTTACAGTTAAGGACTTACATGAAGTCAGTCTTTATGTTAGTATCTTCTACATCTAGGTTGTTATGCGTGAAGGTTTGTTGTCGGATGTCGCAAAGTGGCTGACGTCCGTCTAATAATGTATTAGTGTATGGAGAAATGTGACGATGCGCCAGAGATGTGTCGTTATGTGATTAAAAGGTGTAAGTGTCGAAGATGCAGTCAATGACTGTCTTGAGCCACTGTATTGGTGTTGTGATGAAGTGTTTTAGTACCAATGGATTCATCCTGTTGCTAGATGTTGTCGTTACTCAGTTGGTAAGTTGTCAAGGTTAAGTGTTGTTATAGTAGCAATAGAATGATTGTTAGCTGGATTGATGTCATATTTCTCGAGTCATGTCTGTTGAAGCATACCTCCCTGACTTCTGAGACATTTTGTAGAAGCAATACGTCTAGCAGTTTAATGTGGATTCGCCAGTGTAGTTTCGGCACAGTGTAGCAAATCAGTATCAATGGAGCTAGCACGCAACCTTGCGTTATTCTCTTTTTACGCAAAAAATTCCCGTACGCACTCCGTTTGGATGTCTGCGCGAGTGAGATCATTTCATTTTCTCATTTTGTCAGATTTTGTAGAATGAAAACTTGATTTTTTGTACGCAGTGACAAAATTTGTGACGCAAAAATTCAAAGGAAAGAAATCGCACTGAAACAACACCAGCTAACCAGATTGTAAAATTTCGCGGTTCAAATTTGTGCAAAGAAACTAAAATTATTTGAGATCTTTGAGTTGTATTAAGGTATTGTAAGTTTTAAAACCTTAAGAAGTATCGTAATGTTGCCTTATCCAATTTCCAAACTTTAGATAAAGAAAATCATTAGATATTAATAGGCAAATATGCTGATGTATTCTTTTAAATGAATTGAAAAACCAGAAGTTTTTACCACAATTTATTTCCATTCGTTCTTATCATTACGATACTCTTCAGGCAAAACCCTTTACAAGCAGATAACAATACTTAAAGCTCATTTCTTACCTGCATCAGATGACAAACTCTCCTTTTTCTGCCTTTTGCTTGGTTTCTCCAATAACGACTTTCTTTTCAAATGCTTATGAATGAATTCTAAGCCCTTTTTCATTGCCTGTTTTTTTGAGGCGTAGCTGCCGTCTCGTTTCAGAACATTTTCTCTTGAAATCGAGTCATCTTCGTCATGGATTCTTGAGTCAAGCTCAGATGCAAACTTTGGCTTCTTTCTTCTTGCATGCTTCCGTTTGCTACGAAAGAAGACAGAGAAAATTTGATATATATTTCATTATTTTTTAGTCCAAAAAGAGAAAACTAACTTCATGGTAACTGATTTCTGGTTATTCGCCATTTACATCCTCCTTTATTGTTATAAAGATTTTCAGCAAGCGCCAAATTTATTCTTGTTTTCTTACCTAAACATGAATAAAGTCAACAAAGTTCTCAGTAAAGAATAACTTTAAGTGAGCCTTTATACAAAGATCATACCTTGAGCAGTGGTCTGGGCCAAGCGTGATGTATTTTTCATATTTGTGGTTGGCAGCTTCAGGTTCTCGTTCGCCATCATCCTCTAGTGAGCTCGATTGCGACTTGGCTCCTCCTCCACCGCCTCCGGAAAAGGCATTGCAGCAGCCACCTGAAAATAGCTTCAAAAATTATATCAAACTGCTACCGAATAGCTAATCAATACAGCAAGTCCCTGCTTAAAAGAAATGGACATAGAAGAAACTGCAGCCTGCCAGCATACCGAACATTTGCCCCTTTATAAGAAACAGAGTACTATGTTTCTTCCAATTGGCTATTAAAATAATAAAAATAATAAAATCAAATTTCGAATTTATGCATTATTGCATCCAAAATTCATATATTTACTATGAAGCATGATCCTTGAATTCAAAGATGATTTTTTGATAAGAAATCAACAAACAAATAAAAGTTTCTAAATGGATATCTAAGAAATCAGTTAGCCTCATCTATAAAATTTTCTAGCATATATGAAACTACACAGCCTGACATGAGTTTCTTTTAAGCGGGAACCTAATGTATACCTATCCGATGATTTGCACCAACCTTTTCTGATTCTGCCCTCGTAAATATTTGAAGGCCTTCAATTCTACTGGGCTATATCAAGCCTGCATGGTACTTAAAGCCTGCATCTACCCATTAACCAATGAAATCATTTGATTAACGACTTGATTGATTTCTACTCAAGTTATAGTGAATGCATCAAAGAGTGATGCAAATTTTACTTTCATCGAAATTCTATGCAGTTTAAGAAAGCTTCGTTTCTGGCCGCCTTCTTCTCATATTCTAAAATCTTAAAGCCCTGTTTTGTGTAATAAAAAACTGACTTTGATAAAGATGAAGCATTCTGGGCAACCAATGTAATCCCAATTCATATTAATGGTCAAATTTCAAATATTAAGTTATTTATACGAAAAGATCAAAACAAATCATCAGCATATTAAGTAAAACTGTTTTGAAGATTAACTTCTGATGTTAAGGAAAAACATGGGATTTAAAAACTGGATAAAAAGTCCATAGATTAAGTCCATTAATTGAAGAAGAGCATAAAACGAAGCCGAAATCATGCTTCTCATTTTCTTATTTTAAATGACAACTCCTAAATTGATAAAAAGAAAGCACCTTGCATAAGCTTTCCCATCATCTTTGCAGCAACTTGCTGCTCCCCAGAGCTGAGAGAGCATCCGTCATCTTGTAATAAGGAAGACAGCACCTTCATTGTGCTTGCAGTGCTTTCGGCTTGGTTGCTTAGCAACTGACTCAGCATTTTCGCACATTTGGGACTCTGCGCAGGCGAACCTTCTCCATCCTCTTCATCCTTGCCAGCAGCTGCGCCACTCAATTTTAACGCTGCGTGGAAAAAATTATTAAATGCAGACAAATAATATGGAATTTTACAACGTCGCAAATTAGCTTAATTAAAGCGATAAGATTTTACAGTCTGATTTGGAAGGTATTAAACCTGTATTGCACTTTCAAATCAAAATATTTGGCAATTTCTTTTGATAATGTTAACAGATAATTCTGTCTAGGTTTCTAAGAAATTATATATTTTTTAAGTGCATGGAAGACAAATGTTCGTCGTTTGTCTATGTTGTTGATGGAAATGCTTTGAAATTAATTTTTTAGCAAATGATGCTAGCATCTCTAGTACCAACCTTTAATTGATTGATGATCAAAAATGAGAAGAATATTGTTCTATATTTGTAGGAGTTTATACCTATCATAAGCATAAACATTTGTTTCTCCTTATTATCAAGTATCACCTGGATAAAAGGTTTGACCGCCCGGCTAAACCCATAAATGTGAGATCAGTGGTGGCTTGGTACGTTAGAGAAAATTGATAGAGACAATATCGTTCAATGGAAATTCATTCAAAGTATAATGCTTGCTATCTAGTACAAGGCAAGAGATTCTAACACTAACAGATTTTTGGAAGGAGTTTGCTGTCTGGAAATATGGAGAATAAATTTGAAATAGAATTGGTTTTCAATAGGCAAGCGGCACTGATGGGCAACCTCTACAGTCATGCTCTAAATTTAAGATTTGCGCGAATCAATCCACAACTGTGAATATATATTAGAGTTTTTGATCGATGTCCTTACTTTTTATACTCAGAGTGTAAGAAGAGAAGCCCTTGTATGTTTCAAAGCCATTATTACTTTTGTACCACCAAAAACTTATCAGACAATAAATCTCTTTCTATCTTTGATAAGATAGACAAATGAGACGAATAGTACTTTATTCATAGATCATTGCACATTAAGGCATTTCTAGATAAGCTTACTTTTTAATGCTTCCAAACAGCTTAGAGGAATGCTCGGTTCAGGACCTGCTGCTGCTGCTGCTCCTCCACCTTGTGCTTTACCACAATCAGCACCTCCTGAGGACCCCGCAGCTTCTAAAGAGAAATTACAATTAAATGTCACAACTTTTACAAAATATCTATCATACTAAGCTATTCACAAGTTCCTAACATGCTTAATAATAGTTAAAATTAGTGGGAGATTTGATTAACTTGAACAAAGGTAAGATTAGTCACTGTAGACTGTATTTAATACTATTATATACGTATGCAATGATAAAGCTCGACAAACTAATGTTTTCAAAAACAATTTATGAATATATATAATGGAATCAAATTCATCGAATTTGATTAGACTGTGGTTTGCATTATGCTAGTCAGTGTTAGAAAATTCACTCCCGAGTTTGACCAGCTGTTAGACTTGAAAATATCACCTGAAATGAATTCTAGTTATCGATAATAGATATAACACAAATTTAGTGTTTCTAAAGAAAATAGGCACTATAAAAATTGATTAAAATACAGTAGAAAAATACGATTAATCCAGTTAAAGTTGGAGACTTAAGCGATAAAAAGGCAAAGAAATTTTTAAAACAAAAAGTGTAGGGGATTATTATCTACTCTTCTTTAAAGTTATCAACCCCTAAGAAAATGAAATACACCTAGCCAAAGTTTCGAGCATCAAGAAGTTTTTGATAACTTAGTTTAATTTTCAAGATTACTTTGTTTAAGCCTAATGTTGAAAATGATATTGAAGCCAGAACAGCAACTCTCTGTTTGATTTTCTGCTATCAGAAACATTCTAAGCACATCCTGAATAAATGGCACAAAAGCCTAGAACGCTATCTATATTGCTCATTCAATAAGAAATGTAATATACGGACTATAACATGTAGCCTTTATACTTATTTTCCACAGTAAATTATATAATCCAAATGAAACTTCAAGTCGGCATTATAGCTTAATAATATCGTTTTTAGCTGATCATTTAGCCAAAATAAATTTAACTTCTGCTCTACAAAGTGCTGGGAGTGACAAGTATCAGACAATTTGTGACAAGGTTTGATTGTACCAATAATCGGTATGTTTGTTCATTAAATGGATTGTGAGAATTTCTACTGAAAGAATTCCCATGGTCACTTTTTGTTCCAATTAGAAATGTTCTCGGAATTTTAGGCCAGATAAGCAATTTTGTAAGACAGTTTCTAGTACTGATACCATTTTATGCTGCCCTGAGCAGGGGGTAATTCACACTTGGAAATAACTCACGAGATAGCTCACAAAAAACCTACCAAAACAAACAGGTTTTTTACGGTTTTTCTAATACAATAACAAGATTTTCACCAAAGGTGTACGAGATTTCCAAAATGTAATTTACCCCTCGGCCTTGTAGCCAGGAATAGCTAGAATCAGATAGTATCATCGTTGGTGGCATGAATTATGCAACACAAGAGGAGAAAAGCAGATAAATTAAGTCTGAATATCATTCCCTGAGCAATGCTTTCTTAATCTTTTAAAGTTATCCCTGTTTTCATTAGAAGAAGGAGCTTCTTCATAAATGATTAAGAAGTTCCCTTGGAAAAACAAAAGGCTAAATAAGGTATGCCAAACTGGTTCCCTTGGGGAAAAGTGCTACTAATATAGATTTTTATTTGACTCATTTATATTTCAATCAGCGTTAAAAAATTAAGCAGAATACTTTAGGAGCTAAAAGAATTAGTTTGTTAATGGTTATCACCTCCGCAGTCTGCAACGGGTATTAATTTATATTTTGGTTTCTCTTTGGGGGCAGCTATGAAACAGCCCCCATCATCTCCACCTGCTACAAAATGAAGTTCAACGTATGAAATATATTGAAAACAGTTGATAAATTCTTAAGGGTTACATTTTGTTATATAAGATGTTATTATAAGGAATGGTTTTAGAAAAAAATATTGTTGCCAATGGTTACACGTTATCATTTGCAAAATGCTTAATCAAATAAAGGCACAGATAATGCGGTCTCTATTTACACAAAAGTTTTATGTATCTGCAAATAATATTTCAAGAAACTCGGGCTTAAAGAAAGGCAGAGCTAGAAAATTCTATGTATAGCTTCTCGTCGTTCTGCGTTATTCTATCCTATTGCTAATTACCAAATTTCATAGCGAGTTTCATTGGATCATGCAAACAGGCAAGGATTTAAAAGCTAGCGATGTCGTAAAAAATATTATCGAATTTGCAGGTAAAAAGACGTTATTTGTCATACTTTAGCAGTTGCAAATGCCTGAAATAAAGACCTTTTCAGCTTTGAACCATTTAAATGACTTTAATGGAAAAATCAGTAGCTTGCATACAAAGATTAGGTCTAACTCAGTTAATTTGTGATTTCTCAAACGTTTATCCCAAGAAGGTAGCCACAAATTTCTTTGCTCCACAAAATCACCATTTAGCAAGGCATATATTTTTTCATACGCATTTTGTATCTGTTTCTGATTCAAACGCCCAAAATGTTGCTCGTCCTAGATTCACAATCATCATATTTCTGCTAAACACAAACGAAGTGCATCAAAATGTGCAATTTTCTTAGCACCTGTATCATTATTTAGCAACGTGAAAATTAACAAGAACTCAATAATTACTTAGTTATGCTTCGAGGTATATAATTGCGAAGCTTAGACCGATGTCATTTTTCTGCATGTTTCAAAAACAAAATGTGACGACAGATGAAGGTTTACCTGGTGGGCAAGGTGCGGCTGCCGGTGCTGGTGGTGGTGGCGGCGGTGGTGGTGGTGGTGCTGCGGCGGCTGGCGGTGCACAAGGTGCGCCTCCTGGAAAGGAAGAATTACAGAATTAGCAAAAGAAAAACCATGATGAGATTAAAATCATGATAGACTCAAACAGAAAGAAATGTCGTAAAAATCCCACCTGAAACTGCACAAGGAACGCAAGAAACCGATCCAGCTGAAATGAAATGAAATGAAATCATAAACATAACAAAAGACTGGAATATGACTTTTAACGCATCAATGAAAAACTTCCAATGAGATGTAGCAATCCTTAAAATTATTGACAGGAACTTGATGTATTTAATCATTCTTACTATTTTAAGCAAAATGTTTTATACACGATGGTTTATCCAATCCGTGTTGTATAATTTTATTAATAGTAATAATCTAATGATTGTAAAATACAATTTTGCATATAGATATATTAATTATATATAAATAAGGGTTTGTTTAAAGTTCGATGTTGTTTATGAAATAGCATCTATAAGAGTTTCCTTTTTCTTACAGTATTTACCAATGAAGAAAAATATTTAATTCAATGGTACAGTTCACAACTACATTGAAATTGATAGTTCTGAATTTAGAGTAAAATTTCAATGTATCTTCACTTAGTTTAGTAACAGCCTTACAAGATAGCTTAGTCAAAAATTTCCGCAGATAAATCTTGAATTTATTACAAATGGCAGAACATGCAAGGTTCCATCATAGATATCCAATCGACACATATTTTCGTAAAAAAATTGCTTATGTTTATTAAAATGACAGGCAACATAATTTCTTTTGTTAACTTGGATAAAAGTGATGTTGAATTACACATAATTCAAAGCCAAAGCAACTGTAATAAACAGAATGCTGACTAACCATCACAAGGAGGAGGTGGCGGCGGTGGTGGTGGCGGCGGTGGCGGTGGTGGTGGTGGTGGTGGCGGGGGAGGTGGTGGAGGAGCTGGCGGAGGTGGTGGCTTGCTTCCGCCTCCACCGCAACTTTCATCACCTTTAAGGGTGTAATTTTATTGTTTAACGCTTTGAAATGCATAGAAATATATAGTAAAAGTGATTAGCTATCAAAATGATAAAGGCAAACAAGAAAGTAAACCTCGAGAATGTTTCAGCCATTTGCATCAAAGCCTATAAAAGCATAACTGGGTAAATACAAAAATAGAATTTTTAATTAGAATTGTTCCCTGCACTATGGTCTATTTCAATCGTTCTAGTGGTTCGTTATAGTTCCCTGATGGCAGGAACGTCGTAACCCTTTTTCAAAGTTAGAAGAGCTCAGGTAGAGAGAGGAACTTTGTCTCAAAATAGGAAAACATTTCAAAAAGTTCAACAGCGGGAAAATTTAAAAGGAATCACTTTTGTCAAATTTTTGTTCCCAAAGGTTCCAACCTCCCTACCTGACACAAAAGAATAAAGTAAAAGATTTTGCAATTTAAGACCCGTGGAATTAATTGATGCCATTACACAGAAAAACAGTATCATTCCAAGTCTTTTTGAAGTCGACGCCTACATCAGAACATAACTTGGACGAAATCCTTTTCGTCTCTACAACTAACTCATAACCCAAGAGCTGCGACCAAGTATATCTACATTATTTTCAGAAAAAGATTTCTTAGTTTATCTTTCTTGTTTTTAGCCCTTTCTAAATTGTATATTTCCAAAAGTGATTTCTAAGAATCAATGTCCGTGGAATGTGGCCAAGAAGCCTTACCTGGATCGCATGTGATGCTTATCTTCATCCCCTTACAACCTCCGCCTCCTCCGCCTCCTGTTGTGAAAAAGGATCGAATTTATTTCTGTTAAAGATAGCAACAGTAACCAATCAAAAAATATCATTGCAAGTGTTCAACTTATGTGGATTTATGACCCTCTATCGAGCATCCGTGAACTTTTAGACGCCCCTGACCAATTTAAGCGTCTGTTTAGTACAGCTGACTGAAATCAATAGCAACTTATTTCAACACCCTTCAGAAAATGCAAGAGGGCTTTAAATGGAATATTTAGGATCATACCAATATTGAAAAATATTTTCGATAATAGAGGGTAGAACAATATACGCTAGGATATCCCAAGTCAAGATATGCTAAGCCTTTTCACTTCTCTGTATTCCAATGAACACGGGAAAATTTTGACAACAATATTATGATAAACAATGCAAGATACCAAAAAGTTAAGTCCTTCATTGTGTGAACGACATACCCTTAAAAACAGACAAACACATAAGAGAAATGCTTCATTTAGGCACCTTCATTTAAAGAAAGTGAATGTATATGTGGAGATTTTTCAGATAATATTTTGTGGAGACAATAATTTCAGGTAAATAATTGAATATTGATAGAAAATATTTTATAATTTACCATTGCAACCAGCACCTCCAGATTTTGGCGGCGGCGGCGGTGGTGGCGGTGGTGGTGGTTTTGGCTTGCAAGGCGCAACTGAAAGGATATGACATACAATTGAAGGGGATATAAAAAAGTCCAAGTGCAAGCTATTATGTTTAGATCGAGACATATCTACGTGGCCTTACGCAAAAGTGAAAATAACAAAACCAAGCAAGGTTGAAATAACGTTTAGCAGGTTCAAGATGTATTTTACCTAGAAGGAGCGGGACGGAAATTTCAAGAAAAGCTAGGACGATTTGAAAATTAGAGATGAGTGTAGCTCAAGGTACAATGGAGCCAAGATGTAGGCTGGAGACAAGTGGTTGTGGATAAATTGCTCGGTTCAAACTTTTCGCAAAATATTCTCTCCTCATGATTAATTATCCCATACAAGTCGCTAATGTGCCTCACTATTCAGCATTCTTCAACATAGACCCTATAAGCCAGGAGTATCCAGGAGTAACTTATTATTTGAGGTGGCCTACAGACAAAACTTTACTGCCCAAGCGGGCCAGTGCAAATTATCGATAAATTTTGTATCTAGCATTAAAAATAATATGAAAAGTTTCACAAACAAGTATATGAAAAAAGTACCAATGTGAAATGCTATATTGGTTGGTTGCAGAAAATTTATTCACCGATAGCTTTGACTTGTTCAGTGCCATAAGAGAAAATGTCTAATTGCAAATTCAAATGAACATGCCTAACGAACAGAATGCATTTTTACGGGAATGGCACACCATAAAAATAGCTCATGGACTTGATTATAAAAACTTGATTGAATTGGCAACGGCATGAGCCACAGAAAATATCATCGTATGGCCCGCAGGCCGTATGTTGGAGACCTTTGCTATAAACACTACCACAACCACAAAGACCTCGTTGCAGTTTGGTCTTCGTATGAACTTTATGAAATGAATTGAATTGAATCTTTCAGTATAAAGGTAAGAAAATTACAAACCTGAGCATAGTGGGATCATTTTGAATTTCAATGGTGGAGATGGTGGTGGTGGTGGGCGAACAGGAGCCGGTGCACAGCCTTCATCATCATCATCTGAAAGACAAATCCCAAAATCAAGACAATAATTTGTTACTTGCATCAAATGAGTATAAGTATAGCATAAGTATATAGGTTGTTTAATACTGGAAACGAGGCATGTAGGTTGCTTAATACTGGAAACGAGGCATGAAGGCTGTTTAATACTGGAAATGAGGCATGTAGGCTGTTTAATACTGGAAACGAGGCATGAAGGTTGTTTAATACTGGAAACGAGGCATGTAGGTTGTTTAATAGTGAAAACGAGGCGTTCAGGAAATCTTTCTTCCTGTTAACGTAATGTATGTAATAAAAGATGTCCTGCATGAAGGTTTATAAGGAACCTCTTATTTCCTATAAAGAAGACGCATATAATCAGAAATAACCTGCATGATAATTAACAAAAGAAAGTAGGAAGCTTCTTTGCTCTTTCAATACTCCTCGCTGCTTCGTGTATGACTCAAAATCATTCAGTATTTAACCGTTGACGTCACGGTGTCTCTCCAAGAGGATCAACTCTTATTACAGAAATTTAAAAGTGGAAAACCATCGAGAGTCTGCGAAGGAATATAGTATTTCTGATTTGTCAAAAGAAGATAGAACTATCGATTTTAATCGTAATTTCACCATCAAAAGATGATATTTTGTTCACGAGACCCACCACCCCACTATTTTTTCTAAAACTCATAAACGTTCCAAATGCAAAGCAGGACTCTTCTGCTTTTAACTGCAAGTGACTTGCCGATTCTTTCTGAAATTTTCTCTTGCAACAGTTAGTTCATGACTGTATCTATACTATGTCCTCAAAGTAATCAGTAATTCACTGTTTTAAGAGATAACTCACAGTCATAACAGGTAGATCGCTGTTGGTGCCACTAATTCGCAGTTGTAGCGAGCAAAAAAGCTGTTATTATTTGGAAAGAACTGAGAACGACCTGCTTTAAGTTGCAGTGCAGAGTTTAAAACACACAAAGCATGCTTTTTCCAAACTTTTCAGATATTTTTGGCCATTCAGTTGGAAGGCATCAAATTTTTAACACTAAATTGTTTTGGTTTCTGAAGCTAATTTTTAACTTCAGTTGTTATTTTACAATTACAGTTGCGTTTTAATAGTATATGATATTATATGATATCACAAATAATCACTCTAGTGTCTTGACTGTACCGACATCAATAACAGGTCATATATAATTATTGTAGAGATGAAAAGGACATGGGTCGACAGTAGATTATTGGATGAGCGAATTGGAAAAGTAACAAAATATGGATATTTTTATTAACATTTTAGAAGAATGCACTAGATAGAAACATATCATATTCAAGTAGTAATAAAAGCATCAGGTTCAATAGCTGATATAGTGTTTGGTAAATGGTCAATTGGACATAACTGACGTTGCTGGAACAATACGGACCATTTTTTAATGCAGAATTGTGTTTAGTATCTAGATCCCGGGTGAAACTGATACGTAATTAAAGCTCATCCAACAATAATAGAACCAATATCACCAAAATACTAGCAAATCTAACTTTGACAACACAACCAAACTTCATTTTCGATACCCTCTCGATTTTAATGGAATTATACTATATCAAGTACAATCTCTTGAAACAACTAGTATCAACTAATACAGATATTTCTATCGTATTCTATCTGATGTTCTTATCATATCTTTTCGATTAGATTAAGCTTGCTTTAAATGTCTGGAAGCACTAGATAGATAATATTATTTGTCTAGTAGTGCATTTGGCTAGGGACCCAAAGTCTAAACAAACCACAACAGAGCTCTTTAATCTTCTACAGCGTGTCATTCGTACGATCGTGAGATGTTGTTTGGGAAAGGAAGCGAGAATGACATCATAATCAACATGGCATCAAATCTCTTTAAATCCATGCTGAAAGAGCGTAGTAAGTCTCTGTGTGGGAGTATGGAAATTATGGTAAAACAGAGATCATGGAATTAAGCCCACCAACTCATGTTAGTCAGCTCCATAGAGGGAGGAGAGGGGTGTTCATAAGAGTGGGGGATGATTTGATACACAGCCACTAAAATTCATCCGCTTATAAAACTCATTCCTCTTTTACAAGTTAAAAGCTAAAATTCTTGATCAATATGTATATTTGTTTGAAAAATATTTCCAATCAAATGTGGTCTTTTAAGCAACAGGAGTAGTGTCAAAAAGCGCTACTCTGGTCGTATAGTTGAGATTTTAAAGGAAATTTAAAACCAAACATTATCATAATGGAGCCATGACTTAAATTCTAGCATTTCATTTCCATGATTTTTTCATTTCAAAAAAGTTCCCTACAGCAGCTGATGTATATGCAGACAGCTGGTTTTGCAAGAAGGCGAAGAAAGTACGCGGGCGTATCAATAAATGTACTTTACATTGCTTATCAAAAATATTTAGCTTTGTTTTAAGAAACGGCTTTTTGAATCGTCAGTAATAAAAGTTGAAAAAGCTGACTCTTAACTTTCAATGAATCAAACTTCCTTCTTGAGTAAAAAGAAAGTAATCTTTGCTCCATCTCTGATTTTAAAAGAAATACGCTAAACTCACCTGCACAATCGGCAGCAGCTGGTTTCGCACAAGGTGCACTTGCACCAGAGCAGCCTGCTGATGACGCCGGCGGTGGCGGTGGCGGTGGTGGTGGCGGCGGTGCCGATGGGCCACAGTCACCACTTGGCACTGAAGTGAGATTTTGAAAACTTAGATTTCATTCAGGCTTATTACGCAGGCTTGTGAAGTTTAAAAAATCTTAGATTACATTTAGTATTTTACAGGCTTATGACGAAATAATGTCGTTCACATTGCCTTGATACCACTTGTCATATTTTTACAATCGCTACTTATAACCAAACATAAAATTATTGCATAAATGTATAAGAACAACATAAAAATCGTCTTGTTCCGGCAACAGCCTTTCCTGGATTTATTTATATGGATGTAAAATATACTGAAATGCAATTCAAACAAATTGATACCTCAATTCTTGCTAATGCTAGGTCAAAATGCTGTTATTAAGCTAATCAGTCTCTAAAATTGTATATATTGTTTGCTTTAAAATTGAATAATCAGTCACTTAATTGCACTGGCTTAACATATATTTTTTAAAATGAAGAGTAGAGTAAAGGATTCTTACGTGGAACGCAAAGTGTTGAAACTGCCATCTGAGGCGGCGGTGGTGGTGGTGGTGGTGGCGGTGGTGGCGGTGGTGGAGGAGGAGGTGGTGGTGGTGGCGGTGGTGGAGGAGGAGGTGGTGGTGGTGGTGGTGGTGGTGGGGGAGGTGGGGGTGGTGGTGCAGCAGCTGCACATGGGGGACCTAATAAAATAAAAATCAGATTTGAGTATCTAGCAAATAAAAAAGCATGAAAGTGCAGAACTATTAATCAAAATGTAAGAGAGCTTGAATATTTTTAACATGCCAATAAATCTAATAATCCCTTATTCTAATTTTGATTCATGCTGGAAAAAGTGACAACAAGAAAATTAGAAAAAGTGAATTATTTCAAGAAAACAAGTATACCAGACATTCCTCCGCATAGTGAAGACATGTCCATGTCCATATCCATGCAATCAGCAGCTGAAAAGTAAAAGAGAAAGCAAATGGGAATAAGCGTTGCTTGTTTTGAGAATAAGGATCAAGAACATTTTATGGGGTACAAAGATATTGTGCGAAAATATCTTAGGGAGTGAAATTGTCGCGAGTATACAAATATAGATAAAAATAAAGTTTTATCTATGACCATGACAACAAACCAAAACTCAGATTTTGGGATAGTTGGAGGGTCATGGTAGCCAATCTTCTGATAGAAGATGGTACCTGATGATGATATAAACATAAGGTGCGACTTGAATGGCCTGTTAAAAAGCTGTCAAAACCCCCATTACATTGATTATGACATTTTTCTTTTAATGGGCAGTTTTAGGTGATTTTTACCATTGAAAGCCTCATTAAATAACCCAAAAAACACAAAAATGATGATCAGTCTACAGTTTCTCATTTTTCGACAAGAACGAAGAATATTTGGAATTGAACCTACAGCCACATCCGTTGCATCTTCTTGAGCAAGGCTTCTTCACGTTCCGGTTTTCCTTCACGTTGCTCTCCGATTTCGAAGATTCTCTGACATCCTGTGTTTCATAGCCCTCGCCCTTTCTGTATTGGGCTACTCTAGACTCTAAAAATCAAACACACAAATTTACAAGGTAAAGAGCAATGAAAAAAAATTATCCATATACTTGGAAATATCAGATTTATATGGAAATATCTGTTACCACAGGATGCTAAGATGTTTTAAGCACTCTATCTTATTCAACGACATAAAAGCCATATAAATACATTGTTTTTTAACTGACGTAGTTATTGAAGCTGTGGATATATTCAAACCAATACGTCTAAGCATAGAGCACAGAAAAGGCGGAAGTTTTATGAAAGAATTACAATAAAAATACCAAGAGAATGCCTTTTCATTTCTTTTAGGAAAGTTCAAATTGTTTTTTGATGGACACTTTTCTGGACTTTTGTGGTACATTAAAGGTTAACTTGACAATGTGCTGGAGAAAAGGAGAATATTGAGTCCTGCTAATTATTCTAATACAGGGACAACAATACAGAGTATACTAATACATAAGAATTGCTATTGCACAATGATGTATAATTGTATAATACAATTAGATGGTTAGAAAATACACATTCATTGCCAACAAACATGCAATGTATTCGATCTACTAACGAACCAGACATATAGAACAGCATTTAGGGCACCAGAGTCTCATGAATCCGGGGATAAAGTATTGTAATTCCTATACTCGCTCTAAAAATATTTCTATGACTAGTTTCGAATCATATTTTTGAGACCAAATATTGGAGATTCTGGCACCCAGGGTAATAGAACAGTGTAACTGCGAACACAGTTGTAGTGTAACAAAAGTAGATCACAGAAGCACAGGAACACTAGATATCACTAACTAAATACAATCTGGACTTGTGAGACTATAGACAAAATTCAGCAACTAAGCCCTACCTTGAGATTCACCCTCTGTGCTACCGCTGGCATGCATGCCTACATTTTTAGATTTCTGTCTAGAATCATGCTGCTCACCAAGTTTCTTAAGGAACTTAACCGTACCAGGATGCAGCTTACCAACATCTATCTTTGAGGGATCTGGGTCTGAAGATTGCGCAATTTTCTGAAGCTGTTTCAATTGGTTTACAACGACTTTCGCATTCTTTTCAATTTGCTCGTCCGAAAGCATTGCTTTTTCCTCTTTTCCTTCGTTTTCATTCTTTGAAAGTTTCCTCTCGTCTTTTTCTTCCTTTTGATCATTTTTTCCTTCAGAACTTTTCATATTATTTTCACCTTTATTATTTGAATTTTTCTCATTATTTTTAATTTTTTTCTGCTCGTGCCCTAACAAATTTTCGGCCTGTTGTACCTGCTTTTGGTTCTCTTTTTGACCATGCCTCTCCTTGTCATTGTCCTCTCTTTCTTTTTCTTCCTTCGTATCTTTTTCTTTCTTTCCGCTTTCGTTCAGTGCCCCGAATTTCTCTTCCTTTTCTTCGCGAGATTTTTCCCTATTCCCATTGTCTTTGTTTTCTCCCTTTTCACCATCCTGCTTTGGACTGTCTTTCCCGTCAAAAGCCTTCTGTTTCTCTGCATTTTCACTCTTGCCATGGTAATTTGATGCAGGACCTTGATTCTCTGTCTCAGAATCTCTGTTGGCACTATCATTCAAATCTGCTTCTTCCTTATTCAAAGCTTTATTATCTTTCCGATTTTCAGAGAATGATTTATTTTCTTCATTCTTCTGACTTTTTTCCTTATTCTTCTCGTCTTTATTTTGGTTATCTTTTGTCGTCTCCTTACTTACTTGTCCTTCTTTTGATTGGTCTCCCTTTCTTCCACTTTCTTTTTCTTCATTTTTACTTCCCTGAAACCGATCTTCACTTTGCTGCTTCTCGAATTTTTCAGCAACTTTTTCCGGTTTCACATCACCTTGCTCTTTCTTTCCATTTTCCTTCGTTTTTTGGTCTTCATTAACTAAAGATTCTTTCCTTTCCTTCTGTTTTATTCCAAAATCTTTCTCTTGATTGCTGTCTTCCTGTTCCTTTTCACCTTTTTCACGCGCATTTTTAAGTCTATCTTCATTGTTGCTTAATTCTTTAATGCCATTATCGTATTTTTCTTTGTTTTTGTTAGATTGATTTTCATTCTTATCCTCAGCTTTTCTTTGCTCTTCTTGCCTTGCTTCATTAGATTTACTACTATCCTTGAACTCATTAGATCCCTTACTTTCCTTATTTTCGTTTTTTCCGTTACTTACTTCTTTCAGTTTTCCCTCATCATGATCATTTTTATTCTCACCCTGTCTTTCTTTATCGGTACTTTTATTTCCATCAAAATTCTTCTGTTGTTCTTCGCTTTCTTTCGAATTTGCTGATTCCCTTCCTTTATCATCGTTAGATTTTCCTTTTGATTCTGAGTTCTTATCTTCAAACTTCGGAGAGCTTTTTTCGTCTTTCTCATTACTGGAAAATCCTTTTTGCATTTTATCTTTGCTTTTTTCAAATTCCTTTTCACTTTCTTTATCATCCTTGCCCTTGCCAACAGTTTTCTCTTCGTTACTCTTTGATTCCTGTTTTTCTCTTCCACTTTCAAATCTCTGATTATCTTCTTTTTCTTTATGATCATTCGCTGGTTTTCCTGTTTCCTTTTCAAACGTTTGATTATCATTAATTTTCTCCTCATTATTCTTCAGTATATTATGTTCATTTTCCTCTTTCCCCTGAGATTTTTGGCTCTCGTCTTTCCTGTTTTCACTTTCCTTACTTGAACCCTCTTTTTTGTTATCGGTTTTAACCTCGTTTTGGCCATCAGACTCACTTCGAATTTTCTCCCCTTGTTTTCCAGCTTCATCCTCTTCATTCTTTTCTCTAATTTCTTGAGGCCGCCTACTTTCTGAACTATCTTTGAAGCTTTGCATCCCTGTGTCTCTGTAGTCTAAACCTGCCTGAGGGTTATTTTCGACAACCTGTGCTGCCGCCTGTCGCAGGGTGTCCGGAATACCATTAGTTAGATCATAGTATTCATCCCTTTGGATTTGATTAAAATCGCTGACGTCACTCTGTAAGGCAGCAATATCATTGTTTGGTAGGCTGTCGAAGCCAGCATTCATGGTATCATCGGATAGTGGGGCTAGATTTAGGTACTCTTTCTTGCTTCCTCGTTCATGTAAAGAAGCATGATGATCTTTTGGCCTTGAAACCAAATGTCGGCAATCTGATGAAATATGACAGAGAAAGGTCTAGATCAGCTTTCTGCCTCAAGTCACTGAAAAGCAGCTTGTCTCTGCAGTATATAGTTGTCTCAGTTTCTCGTTTTGTGTCTTTGGTCCCATCGTCTCTGTACATGTCATTCATTCGTGTCAAATGTAGTAACGTGATATACAATCGGTCTTCCCCATGCCGTATAAAGAACATTTAATTGATAAACATACCACGACACAATGACGACTCCAACCACAAATTGACCAGTAGTCACTTAACGAAAGTGAATATCTCCTTCTAACGTCGAAATGTTGCATCACAATTATTCATGCATCGCTTACAACACTAAAGAGACTAGCAACATACGAGAAAGATTCAGCTGCAATCAACAACATAGCTTCTATTTTTTTACAGATTCGGTTTTCGATCACATTAACATTGTTTTGTACCGTTTCTGGCTGTCAATACAAGTTAACTGTTTCTACAAAACTACATCTTGTCTTGTTGCCGTAAAGAAAGCTTCCGTGTCTTTTATACCACAATGTACAAAGCCTTAAAAACTTTCCACAAAATGGTTACTACTCAGCAATAAAAAAGGTAGAATTTTGAAATTGGCAAAAATGATGAGAGCTTGAAAATTAGATCAAGTTGCATCCAGCAATCTGTTCTTAAAATGGTACATCGGGACTTGAAGTTAATAACAGACCTAACTGCTGGAGTGTTTTATAACTCTGTTAAAGATAGCTACATGAAGTTTTTAACACGAGCTGATTTGAGACAGAATTAGGCCTACAACATGGGTTGACGCCTACTTAGAATTGAGTAGATTGCACAAAAAATACAAATAGAGATATATAGAAAGTAGATACATAGAAATGAGATTCCTGAGAACGAAAATTTGAAGTCCTTAAGAAGCAAAGTCTTTGCCTAGGTGATTGAATCTCGACTCTACTTTGAAAATATGAACTCGGTACAGGTAAAGCTAAACAAACAGAAAAGGCCACGCACACAAAAGTAGATTACGAAACTCACCAGCTACGTAAAAGAGGATGGTCAACGTGACCAAAAATATGCCAAATATCTTCATGATTTCACGATTTCAGTACATTATCAATTCCGATTTAGTTTAAGAAAACTTAACATTGAATTTTCCAGTTCTAAGTAACAAATTGTATTGTAAGAATGGCTTGATTTTTCAACGGGTATGAATCAGTTATCGTATTCACGGGTCATTACATAAGAATCCCTTATGCGAATGGAAGAAGCGAAGCGTGGCGAATTATGCTCTGTATACCCTGAGCTGCCTAGATATCTGGGTAGGCATTCTTGGTTAATTGTTGCTTTGGTAATAAACACTGCAGTGAAGAACTAGACAGAGCCAACAGCCCTCGTTAGAGAAACGGCAAGCATGCTACTTTAGGCCTGGTATTACCTAGATGGACGGGAATGTAGTAGAATAAGAATAATTTGGTGGCTTATCATGCATTTCACCAGGTGGAAGTTAGAAATTATGCTAAGAAATTTGAAAATATTCAGGCTGAAGGCGATGGAATCAAAAGGCGTTGAAAAGAATATGCGATACATGATATTAAAGCGAAAAACACAGCTCTCGATATAGCATGTCAATCTGGTAACGTTTAAACATAAAAGTATGTTACAATTAGATGATTGTTTAATGCAGATGATCTTAAGGCATGCAGATAATATTCAAGTAGCATCATTTGCAGAAACATTCATCCATGATATGAGTAATGTTTTAACAAATTCGTTTCAAAATATTCACTTGTTGAGAGTCTGAAATAGTATGTGGAAAAATCTAACGGCAATCCAAAGCATACGTGAACAATGATAGAAAACAACGGACTGAATTATCCGGCACTAGGATTAATTATCAAGCAAAATACAAGATAGATGAATAGAGATCTGTCAAGGTTTACATTTACGTAATGAGATATACGGAATTACAGTTGGATGTATGTTTAGTTGAGGAAAATGACTAGAAAAAGTTTTAATAACTCCATTCAAAGTCAACAAGTCTTTTCGAGGAAAACATGACGCGTAATGAGATATAAAGAATTACAGTATTATGTATGTCTAGTTGCGAAAAATGATTACGAAATGTTTTCATAACTCCGATAAATGTCAAGGTTCGGCTCTCGTAGATAAATCGTTTGGAGGAAAACATTGCAAATGATAAACTAAACAGCCTGCTGATCAAAATACTTTTTCTCTAAATCAACTTTAAAGGTAATGTGTCCAGCTAAAGCAAGCGACACTGCGGGGGTTTTTAGAAACATGTGATTTTTCATGTCATCGCCTCAGCCATTACGGTCGTTCTTTTTATCTATCCTGCTGCGAGGTTAGCTTTTCATGTGAGCAGTTTTGCATTGCAAGAATACTAACCAATCGCAAGCCGTTATTTTGATGGGTGGCTTGACAAGTTGGGTATACGCAGTCCTTTTATATGGACACATTACCTTTAATGAAACGCTTGCTGCTACCGTTTTTGCTGACAATGTTGATGTCTCAACAGGATTCGGCAGTGCTTAGGACTTTACAATTCATCAAGTTGCTTTGTACGATATATCTAATCTTCAAACAGAATAGCGCGAATAATCATCGTCCGGAATACTACCCTGGGTACCAGAGCCGCAAAAATTAAAAAATAATACCAAGGGTACCGGAAAGCAAGATTGTTTTCCCACTTTTACATCATAATAACCGTTGAATAAATAAAATCGATAAAATGACTTGAATTCTAATATGTTCTGTTGTCTTATAAACATTGAACAGATTACAGTGTTATTTGTATCATAATTCAAACTAGAACTAGACTAGATTTTGACTAGAATTTGACTTTGTTTGATCAAGAGAGGCTTCTTCCTTTTCAGTCAGTTAGAATCCGCATATTTGACATAACAAAGCAATGTAGGGTTTTGCGAAACACGCGTTTACTATTTAAGATATAATCCTACCCCAAATAGATTTTCTGTTGTAGCCTGAGGTTCAAAGACGCTATATACAATCACTGCCAAAAGTCTTGGAACACTAACGTCAGTTTTCAAAGGCAAACCGAATAGGGGAACGGAATTAGTTGTATTCGGGCAAACAAATGAAAAATTGAAAAGCACAGCGCAAAGTGTTGGGTGTTCCAATTAATTTTGGCACAGGCATTGACTTTTGGCATTGACTGTAGCTCATCGTATCCTTCTTTATATGGTGTTTCTCAAGACTCTTCTCTAGCTTTAATTTTCATTCTACTTCACTTAAGCCATTGATCAATAACATGTCAAATAAGAGATTTATGATGTATTTAATCTCTTTAAATTAAAAACATATTTAATTAATTAACAAATTATACAGAAATCCTTACATAACTTTTTTATAATCCAATTAAAATTCATGTCATTAAAACTGCTGTTCCAAAGAATCATGTTTTAAAAGAAAAATTACGGGTATAAATTTTGTCTCATTTCAACATAAACGAGCTGAGGATCGAAAGATTCTTTAGATATAAAAGTAACATAGTCAAGTCTGCATGATCTGATCAACAGAAGTCTTTTCTGGTCGCACTTATTTAAGGGCAGACATACGCGGGCAGTCTTGTGTTGCAACAAAATATGCATTTCAGTTGTACAGTGTACAAAAATAGCAAGTATCAGCTGCGGTTAAAGAAGAACTCGACAAAGGTAAGCTATCTGCAATGCTGACCTGATTATGGCAGTACAAACCTACCTTAGTTCACTTTTCTCCATAGAACATCGCATGCGCTTGCAATTTATTGTATCAGACTGCAATGTAGGTTTATTTTCTTCGAATGATTACTTAAAAGGCAATAAAATTTACACATTTTGAAGTCACTATGTTCCGATGGATTCTCGAAGATGGCCTGTCTTTTTATTAGCTGAATTCTACAATAGGGCTTTTTTACATATTCCAGTTAACACTTGTCTTATCTAATGTCGAGAGAGGAATCAAAGGTAAACAAATTAACAGCATAGACCACGAAATGAGGAAGATGACTCATTCATCTCTCTAAAAATTCCAAGTGAGAAGAAAGAAACAATAGCCTATCCGGCCATGGTTTAGCCATTCGTTTGTTTTTTCGAGGCATTCAGAGCATAATTTCTTCTGGCCGACTTCTTCAGTCACTGCTAAAAGCCTTGGAACACAACCGTCCGTTTTCCAAGGCAAATTAAGCCACCCCCCTCTACCCCAGTAGCAATGTTGATTTACTATGGGAACAAGAAAGAGGTAATATGCTTTTTCTTGTGATATTCTTGTGATACACTGAAGAAATTGTTGCTAACACGATTGGCTCAATTTTGAGACAGAGCGCCTTTAAACAGTTAAAACCCGAGAGACCATGCACTTCCCAGAGACTTGATAAAAGGTGAACGTGTTTCTGCATACGATCAACACCTTGAAGTTGGGAAATCTGTTTTTTAATGTTAACTCAACCCTCTCAAATTAAGGATAAAAAACACGGCTTTCTGCAGCATTAGCTATGTAATTTTGATACCGTAAGCTAACAGCTTAATAGCGAAAAATTAAAACAGCGTAAGAAGTCACTTCAAATCTACTGTCACAACATAAACACGTTTAAGCGGCATACATAGGTATGTTCCTAATATAGCAATTGCCTAATCCGTACGAAAACCGAGGCCAAACATTTTCATGATTATCACTTAAGGAAAGCCTTAATCCAGGGATCAAGAGATACAAACAAAAGGCAAGTTATATAAAACAAGACAGGCTAGATTATTTACTTAATTCAAGAGTACATTGCTGCTTGCAGTCAGTATGAATGTTTGTTAAGAAGGTAAGTGATCAGTAAACTATTGAAGCGTAAACCATTACTTCGAATTGTTAAAACTCCAGAACGACGACTGATATGTATTTTTTTCCTATACGCAAGGCTAATTTTTCACGACACAGCAAAAAGTGACCACTAGATGATTGCAAATTTAAGATCCAAATCAGCCTATAAGGAACATATCATTCCTACTCAGTTTTGTTTGAACAATCATTTTTGACATTTGATGCAAAAAATCCCAATACGTAAATCTTACTGTCTAGAAAAAAGAGCTTTAAAAATGTTCTAAATAAAGGCCAGCCAGTTGCAACGATTTTTCCGATAATCGATGCTTGATAATCGATAATCGATGCTTGATAAAGACAGTAGCTTAATAAAAACAGGGCAAGACTTTATGCTTAATTATACATATTCATGATACGTATTTTAGCTTAATGTCAATTATTTCGTAAAAGCGTTTTGTATCAATGAACAGCAAATTACAGAAGACTTACAACTGATAGTGGATGTTCAGTCAATGATCTTTTGGTAGTTGCCCTGTGATCTTACAAAGATGAGAGCTGAATGCTACTTTCAAATTTCAGCTCATCGCTCATGCGATGCCTAAGTTCAAATTTCAGCTCATACTAAGAGCCTAAAATTAGACAAAGTCTCCTTCACAATGTGCTGTTATTTTCAACCAAACAGGGTATGTTGTTGTGGAGTTTTCCAAATGCAGCATCATAGCAAATCCATAAAAAAACAACGATCTAAAAACATAGCCATATGTTTCCATCAATTTCTGCTGAAGTCGAATAAATGTTCAAAAATTGTATATGAAAAAGTGCTTTAGAATATGCCGATAGTTCTGCAAAATGGAAAGTAGCAAGATTATAAAAATAGTTAAAAGCGAAACCATAGGACACAGCACTTTTGCACTTATCATATGATACTCCCAACTGTATGAAAAAGTTATGACCACAAAAACGGCATGAATTTGAAGGGCCGTTGGCTTCCAGAAATATGCATACAATGCACGGGTACATATTATACCTGATGATGTTATTTTGAGAACCGCTTGCAAAAAGTGGCATCGCATAACTTTTGTGTGGAAATAACATTCGTGTCTCTTATGGGAATAAGCAACAGAGAACTAGAAGGAAATTTGGATGAAAGGTGTCATAAGAATAGTTACAACGAAACTCAACGTTTTTTATGATGCAACGATGATATCTAGAAAATTTAATTGATCGCTGTGAAGTGCCATGAGATGTAAAAGATTCCAAAAAAGCCCCAACGTGCATGTGTTTGTGATGCATTTTTCTCATTGGTTAGGACAAATGAGAAAAATGAAAATAGCCATAAACAATGGGGATCTAGACTCGTCTTTCCAGCAAGAAATTTAGGACATGACAAAGAGGTCAGCAAAAAAATTATCCGGATGCGAATATAAAATTGCAAGGGCTGCATCACTCTTCCCAAACCGTGCACAAAATTTATTAGAGCAATATGATTTTTGAGGGATTTAGGCGGATCTTTCTCGAAAACAAAAGAATTTTAGCCAAGGGTCTACGAGATTCTCGTGGAGTGACATTCCCCTTGTAAATTTGCATCTGTTAAGCTACAGCGTTTCGACTGGATCTTTTTGAATTTTCAAAAAAGAATTTGGCTGTTGTTATTTCATGTGTGGTTCTCCGAAACACTGCTTTTAAGTAATAGCATCGGTTTTCAAACTAGGTATGAAATTCGCTCCTGTTATTCATAAAAGCAGAGATTGTCTCAAATGAAGATTAGTGAAAGTGATTCTAGCATTAGCATTGGTTATTTTGTAAGGCCTCGTACTTAAAGAGATATGCATTTGAGACTTTTGACTGGGAACAGTTACAAGTAGCAGATCGAAATATGATTTGTTTCTTCATCGTAGAATAGGTTTCTATAGAACATGAAACTACATGTAAGTTTCCGACGATATGACGAAAGACCTACGGCCAATAGAGATATTTTTTGCGTACGCTGGGCAAATAACTCCAAGATGTTAAAGTGATGATTCTGATGAGAATCATCATTTCCATAAAAAGCTAATTCGTCATTTAGATGTAAAGAGCTTATTTAAGTATTAAATTGTATTTTAGTTAATTTAATTGATTGATGATGATGATGATGATGGTGATGATGATGATGATGATGATGATGATTATGAGAGAAATTCTATCACAACCATACATTCTCCAGAGAATTAATCGATTGAGTTAAAATCGCTCCAAATTCTCTATCAATAACTACGCATTTCACAAAATATAATTAACTTTTGGTTGCTGAAACAAAGGAAAATCAATCTTTGACCTCGCTTCGACGAAGCAGAAGATGTCGAGGTGTTGAGGAGGCAAAATTTCAAGAGGTCCTTTCAACCTGTCACGAGCGTGTATCTGGTAGTCTAGTAAACGGCGCGCAAGCGGGTAAATTCGTGAGATTTGTCTGGACGATGGGTTATTTGACAAGGATAAAATATAGTATTGAACAAGGATGCGGTAAGTTTGTGTCAAAACGCTATAAAGCTTGATAACGACCTGAACTGACCTTGAGAATGTGACATACAATTAGTTTTGCAACAAAGGCGTTTTTGATTCTAGCAGGTAAATGACGGACATTTTTCTGAATTATTCTGAATTATTTATTGCGATGCAGAGACAGACACGATAAAAGTTTTAAGAATATTTTCAAGTTGAGTATAGTTTGCATGTAAAAAGGCCCAGTGACGCTCGTATTGATGTATTCTCGTGACGTAATTCATCAACAAAGAATGACACTGGAAACGATCGGCGCAGACAGAGGACAATACCGGGTTAGGAAATAGTACGAACTAAACTCGTAACATTTAATGCTTATCGATACTGCTTCATGCCTAAAGTTTCAGCAGCAGTATGATAGATGAATGAAGATAAAATCGCAAAAGTGAAGCTGTTCGATGGCGCAAGAACGTTAGAGTTAATCATTAAAGGTAATTGATCGCATACATTTTCTCCTTGTACTTGAATTCATTGCTGTATGAAACAGTAAACAAGTTCTTATCCCAACCCCAAATACCATTTGCTGTCCAACAGTGCAGATACATATCTTTACCTTAGACTTATGAAAGGCTCAGCAAGTGTATATCTGAAAGTATCCTTTTATCTATTCCGTGACAAATTAGCATACAAACAAAATTTGTGTCACTCCGCTGCATTCACTAACCCAATGTGTTTGTGCAGTTAACTCAGTGGCGGATCCAGCAAAAAATCTGACTACCGCCGAAATGAGATAGAAGGTCGACCAGACCCTTTAGACCACGCCCATTTCATGGTCACACCCTGTTTTCTAAAATGATTATTGTTTTCTATAATTTCTTATGTAGACCATTTTCAAGACACAAGCGGCGCTTTTGTGAATCTTTAAGTATCCTTGAGACGCAACAAATTATCGTTGTAGTTATTCTGAGGCTGGATATTCTAAAAAAATTACGACATTAAGGCTAAGCAACAACATAGAATAAGAAAACAAAGCGATATCTTTGGCAGAATTTTGAAATGTCGCCTAAAACTCGCGTTAAGTCGTGCAATTACTTGAGAAAATATTGTAAATTTAAAAAGCCATATAAAATTTGAAACCTTTGAGAGCAACTTCTTTCAAACAAAGAATCATACTTTGGCGAACTTTGTGCGTTTGACTTTTAATCCTGATGCCTTCTTGAATTTCAGCTACCTAATATTCGTGTAAAATATATTCCTATTAATATTTGTGTAATGTACTAAATAATGGGTCACAACGGCTTTGTAGTTATAGTTTGCCAACTTGCAGAATATGCCCCCATCTTTCTGTAACGTTTAAGCCGTGTTGAGCGGCAGTGCTATTCAAACCCCATCTGAGCAGTAGTCAACTCAGTTGTTCATTGTCGCATGCATCCCCCCAGGTTGCCTGTGATTTCTGATGATTTGATTGGTCTAGGCAGGCTGACTACCGCTCAGTTCAGCTCGAATCTGCTCTACACCGACTCAACCCCCCTAGCATGCAAGCCACGATTTCATCATCCCCCCATGCTAGCTAGCTTTTTATTTGCAAGCATCTGACTCGGCACGCCATGGCCTCAAAAGCATCTATGTCTCTATGACAACTTCAGGCATGTCTCGAGGGTAAACATAAAAATGATCCTTGTTTTTATAATTTCTTTAATAATCTGACTACCGCTCGAGCGGTAATAGCGGTAGTTCAGATCCGCCACTGTAACTGGGCAACATAATCACACTTTTTGCTGCTTTTATGTCTTCAACTTGTTGTTTAAAGGTAATTTTTATCTTCGTAAACTTTTCTCATAACTGAAGCTCATCAGTCGTAAACGCAATGGTCAGAATCCGTTTTAATATATCATATATGATCTCTCATCATATCCCGTGTCGATAATCTTTGTCAAATTTTATTTCGATCAAGGGCTGATGGTTGAGGATTTCACGACCAACTCCTTTGTTCAATATTGTTATTATTTGCTATTGACGTATATATGCACCAACTTTGAATGTTGGAGGAAAGGGATGGGGTTAGATGCTGATCTACAATCATTTTTATAAGAACAATATTTTAAGAACACGAGTCTCAAAATTTATCATTTTTAAGAAAATTTAAGAATAAGCTGAAGCCATTGAAGTAGAAAATTTACCTTTGGACAAGGTTGTAAAACATCTTTAAAATTTTATCTGGAACACGAGGAGCTTTTTTCCACCTGAAGGTGCTTGTTGGTGAATTTTCAACACTGTTGGCAAATAAAAGATGACTCACTCGCTTTCTTGACAAATAAAATTCTCCTTGAGCGCAATAATTATGGACTTGAGCACTGCTTACACCTTAAGAATTCAGGACCAAACTAAGAACAACCCGGCCTAAGACTATGAAGAAAAATTAAGAACCGCCAGCCTAAACTTCAAGTTACTAGTTCTTATAGAAAAAAGTATATACATGCTATCGAGTATTTGTTAAGTAAGGGGTTGGACATAACAGGACCATGTCCAAGAATATAGCATCCATCTAAACACGATCAATTCTAACAAGAAATTTTATGATTTTTATTGTAATAAGGAACAAGGCTTGTGCTTACCCGATGCTCGAGATGCAGTGTGTAGAAACTTTTCAGTAATGTGAACTCATTTTCCTATGCTAAAACAAAGTATAAAGGAAATAGAAAATCATGCAATAAACTGATGTTTAAATACAACAAAAGCTTATCATTTAATTTCTCTCGTAAAGCAGGATGATTATTCAACAAAATTTGCTTCGAATTATAATTCCTTTGTATCTAAGCTCTCTTTCGGCACTTTGAGAAATTTTTAATTTACATTAAATTAAAATTACCCAATCATGATTAATTAAGGAAAGACGATGAAGGAAAATCGCTTGAGTTAAATTGAAAGCTTTCTTCTCCGTTGCTAGTTATATGTATATTTTCAAGTATATTTTCGAGTGTATTTTCAAGACAGCAGGACAGCTAGTATTGAAAATGATATATAAAAATATAAAGTGATGAATATGATTCTCCTATCCCTTTTAACTATCCGTTTTTAATTATTCAAGATCTACTGTCAGGATCTTTTGCAGCTAAAGTGTAAACATAAAGCTACTTTTCTCTAGAGCTTACATTTATAAGCATACCACTGTATGCCTCCGCTAGCTAACGAAATCTTCTATCAAAATACAGATTTCTGCAAGTCTATCTTTTTCAATTCTTTCGAAGTCTTTTTTGTTTCTAATGATTTCTATTTTGCTATAAATATGATAGGTCATGCTCTAAAAGCACCGTAGCCGCCTACATAAAAGTTATGATTCAAAAATTTGTGTGCATCCAATGACATATTTAAGTAAAGTTCGTGAACTTCATGATAACATCTACAAGAACCTCAAAAAGTTTAAGTAAGAGAACGTTAGGTTAAGGATAAAAAATTTCAAGCTATTGTGTAAAAACAAGATTTTTAGGCATAACAATCTACTGGAAACAGAAAGTCAACGTAGATATGTCGTCTGTGATGATATATTTAAATTGATGAAATGAATATTTTATAAATTATTCATAACTATCATCTATAAAAATATCGGAAAGTGTATAACTAGAGCTCTAATTAGGAGGCTTCAATTCCTGCAGAAATTACTTGCTTTATAATTATTTCAATCATCATGATAGTCTTTTATTTCTTGTTGAAAACGCGACTGCTTCCACTCCCTATTTTCTCAAGAATAATAGTGATAGTTTACACTAATATCATGGAAGCCAAAAACATATCTTTCATTAAATGAGTTTCTCCCAGTACGTTTAATTGAATGTTTAATTTTGATACCAAGATAAAGGAAACAATATACTCAATTGTCCTGGTATTTGACAATATTGAGTAATAAATACTTTGTAGAAACATCATGTCAACAACTTTAGTTTTATCACAAAATTGTTGGGTGACATTGTTAACAAATTCAGTATAAGATAATGGCAATATGTTACCTGCTATAATGTGACAAGTTTCGATGATTTAAAAGTAAATTGAAATTGATAAAGCAGTTTTCCCGGATGCAACAAGCCAGAAAATGAGGAAGTCAAAAAAGATTATTCTCTACAATTTAGGTTTTTAAAGTGACTATAACAACATAAATTTTAAATTAGACCCATGCAATATACAGTAGGATTAAACTGCAGGACCAAATCACAGATTGTGCTTAATTCAAACATTTGGCCATTTGAACAAAGCGTTAGGCAAATTACATAGCCGAAAAGAGACACAAAAAGTAATTTCTAATAGAAACACAACAAAGGCATATCAGACAAAACAATAAAGACAATATAGTTAGTAGAAAGGTTACATAAATTAATTACATTTTTGATGCAATTGTAGATGGCTAAACGTAGATTTCATGAATCAAAAGTATTGCTTTCAAAGGTGAAAATGGATTAATACAATTAGCAATTTGAAGGAGACTGCCTTCGTGTGATTTAGTTTTATGCAAACAGCTAAACTCAAAGTGGTCACTGTTAGCATGACGCATAATGAGATGACTGAGTCGAATTTAGACATAAGACTATTAAAATTTTGTTTAAAATCTCTAATTTATATCAGAACAGAATACAATGAGAATTTCCGATGCAGCTAAGTTTAAAATTATTTTAGATGCGTTCTGCATTTGTTGTATAAACCTATTGTCAAAGAATAAAAGAGAGATATAAACTGAAAGATTTGAGCATTTGAAAAAGATTTCTTTTAAGACTTGAATAAATATGCCAACATAGAATTTAATTTGGTATAATATAATAACGACTTTGTACAAGAAATGAATATTTGATACGATGTTTCGAGCATAACTCTTCATCAGGTAAAAAAGAATAGAAGGAGAAACGGTTAAGAAGAGAATAGAACGGTAGAGTCGAAAGAAAGATATATGGAACGTAGTAGGAATATGGCGTAGAACGTAAGATGAGATGGAAATATGAAAGGGGGTGGAAAGCGTATGGATTAGGAAAGAAACGAAAATTGTTTATTTAGAATATTAGGAATAAAAGTACCAAGATTAAAAATAATACGTTTTTCGAGGGTTTTGCGTTTAGTGTTGTTATGAGGTGCGTAGCCAAGTCAAATGATTTTCATGTTGGTTGGTGTGTGGCCATCTTTGTTGAAATGAATTGAGACTGTGGCATCTGGGTCCTCTTTTCTTGATTCTTGAAAGTGTACTTTCTTCTCTACATTGCAGATTTGCTCAACAAAACGGGTATTTATCTGACGGGACGTCTCCCCCATGTAGTGAAGGTCGCATTTGGTTGCAACTGATGCAGTAAATAAGGTGGGAAATTTGTGCATGTGAAATTTGTCTTTATGTGGAAGAAGCTGTGGTGGTTGGTAATCGTGGTTGTAGTGTGAACAACATAAGAGCATGTGCGGCATTTTGGGTGGTGGAAAAGTGTTGTTCCAAAGGTGTCAGTTGTTGTTTGTATCTTTGTGTGGATAAGTATATTACCAATATTTTTGTTCCGTATGTTTGGGCAAGTATATCTTCACTAAGAGCTAATGTTACAGCTAATGTTATTCTCTTTGAAAAAGCGTGAGCAGAAGTCCTTACCTACTGAAGGAGAAAAGAAGCTTTTTGACAGGAAAAAGAGCTTGAAGTTGCTTCTACAGTGAAACCTCAATACCAAAGTACCAAATTGATCACGTTGGAACTTTTCGATTTTGATAATATATCCAAATAAAGCATTATGAAATACCTGTAAATGTGCAAAATGTGTCGCAAATCGCTTGAGATATGGCCACATAAGCATAGTCTCTTTCCCCATCAAACCTCAAGCAATTTGGTTTTGGTTCATAACTTTATGAAGCAGGCCAGAATAACAGTAATCCGTTAGAAAACCTGAAAATTTTCATTTGCCATATCTCGCCAAATTTTGAATATATCTAGCTATTTTTGTATCTTGAGACGTAATTTGTACCTTTCTTTTGGATTATGTGGTCAAAATTGAGAAATTCTAGCAATAGATTGTTGATGACGTCACACTTTGGTACTCTTTTGTGACGTCATTAAAATCTATCTTAGAATATTTGACTTTTTGCCACATTACACAAAAGAACACCATGAAATACAATTAAATATAGAAAATCAGCAAACTATGTTGATAATTGGGTGAGATATGGCCAATGAAAGATTTGAAGTTTTTGAACCAATTACAGTTATTTTGCTTGTTTCTTTAAGTTATCAACAGAGCCCAAATTAAAGTGATTTGGTTGGGAAAAAACCTGCGCCTATGTTGTCATATATTAGTAAATTGTTAGCAAATTTAGCTGATTTCAAATATCTATAATTTTTTTGCGATCAAAACTAAAAGTTATGATAATAAATTTTACTGACATCATCAGCTAAGATTTTGCAGACAGCGGTGGCAAACGTGATATCGTCTGTTTAAGGGAGGAGTCAGAGGTGTCCATCGTAGGGGTTTGTTTGTAGTCTTGGAGTGGCTTCTACAATTGAACCTGTGTAAAGCAGAAATCTGTGGGACGAGAGTCACCGTCCGTTAGTTTCTTCTCTGCCTGGAGGCTACTTTAGCATAGCCGTGACCGTTTAAAGGCATTTTGAGACAAGCATATCTGTCTGTTATTTACAGGCACAATTAATCAAGGTTGTATAGTGAACCTTTCGGTCGCCTAAGCGGGAAAAGATGATTCAGTCCATTAATAGTTGCAAATCTTGCAGTGGACTTAATTCTGCCGGCTAAATGCTGACTATTCAAATAATGAAAACGTCTCCCACAGTTGAAAGCTCTTTTGTAATCAAATGAGCTGATTAAAGTCTTAGGCAGACAAAATCACTTAATCGTGGGCGTTAACCATAATAATTTACAATAATCAGTTTCTTGAGACGATTACTTCTCATAATATAGAGATTAATCCTTTGGGAAAAAGTTAACTGGCAAAATAAGAACTATCTTGCTAAAACTGAATTTAACATTTGGGAACTCCGGACACTGTGTCGAGAAAGACAAGATTCTTATCCAAGTAAGCTGGAATTAATTCTATACCAGTGAAAGATTTGTGTTGCAACTATAGGCAGTTACTTGCAAATATTTCAATAATTTTGAACCATATTAATAATTTTACAAGCGATAGATAAGATAGTTATACATAGTATCATTTTCTATAATATTCACGATTATCATAGTACAGTCAGTTTTATTAGCGATAAAAGAGTTTATAACACCGATAGTTATGCAAAGTATATTTTTTATGATATTCAAGATTATCATGGTACAGCCAGATTTCTTAGCGATAAAACAGTTTACAACACTGATAGTTATGCATAGTATTATATTTATGATATTCATGATTATCATGGTACAGTCAGTTTTATTAGCGATAAAAGAGTTTATAACAACGATAGTTATGCAAAGTATATTTTTTATGATATTCATGATTATCATGGTACAGTCAGTTTTATTAGCGATAAAAGAGTTTATAACAACGATAGTTATGCAAAGTATATTTTTTATGATATTCAAGATTATCATGGTACAGCCAGATTTCTTAGCGATAAAAGAGTTTACAACACTGATAGTTATGCATAGTATTATATTTATGATATTCATGATTATCATGGTACAGCCAGTTTTCTTAGCGATAAAAGAGTTTATAACACTGATAGTTATACATAGTATTGTCTTTTATGATATTCATAGTTTATAACACTGATAGTTATACATCGGGTCAAGTGCTCAAAGACTGAAAAGACTTGCATTTGCAAGTAGCCGCATTTAATCCAAACGTTTAAAAGACGTTTTGTTGATATATTTTGTAGTGGAATTCATTCCTTTTTTCTTTTGATATAAAGTATTACGATAATATTTTATTTCAATATATAACCTACCATGTTTTATGATGACTATACAACCATACGGGAACGATACTATGGGGACTGAAATACAATGACTACATAGGCTCGGAGAACGCTAACAGATGAATTACAAGAAAAAAATAACTTTAATTATTACAAATGCAAATCAGACTGACAAAATATAAGATATATTATTCATGGTAACTTTCTCTTATATTGGGCTATTGTAATTTTAGTGAGCTAAAATACTAATTTAATTAGAATTACTTGAAAAGAACTGCCTTGTGGTGAAGCAATATGATTTGTTGATGTTAAGTTCCAAAATCTTAGTTAAAAAGTAACTCTTACAAAAAGCATTTATCGTTGAAGGTTCATGGCTATAAGATATATAATTCTTAGTTACGCTTAGGATGTATAGAACAGGACGGTTCTAAATTGCTACTCTATGTTTCAAACTTAATGTTATCATCAGTCAACCGCGTACAGCTCTGCATATACGGCATCAAGCATTTTTAAGACCACTCAACAGTAATTCTCATTTAACCCTTCTTTCTTCATAGACCAAAGATACTCGCTTTTAAATGGATTTTCCAGTTAATTTTTCGTCTAATCGTTTATTTTACATGAAACAAGGAAGCTTTAAGATTGCTGTTACAACTGCAATTTGAGTAGAAAACTTGATATTTTTGGTACCGCAAAATTTGAATATGTTATGCTATGTTTCCTTTATTTCGTGCCATCGAAAATTTTATTGTACAAGCCCTTTCCCAATAAGATTTCTGAGCTTAGGACCTGAGTAATAGTGCACTTGAATGCAAGCATACGAGGAAGCTTTTAGCACAAAAAGAATAACAACCAGATTATAGTTATCATTTATGCATGATATTTGGTTAGGTTGGGTAATAGAAGATCAGGGTCGCCTCACCAGACAAAGGGAAATCTTTCGCCTCAACATCTAGGACCGTGGTTGTTATTTTCTTTCCATATCCAGAACAATCAAAACAAAGACTAAAAGAGTCGCGAAATAAGCTACAAGATCCAGTAATCTCCATTTCGTGACTTCTCGGTTTTGATTCAAAAACCAAATCGACTGACAGTTTCGACCAGAGAACCTTTTTTAGTTAGCTAGCGTTGTAACTTCTCGAGATACCTTAATCGTGGTTTTAATTTTGAGTTGAAAACAATTAGCATCTAATGAATTATTCAGATCTTCTCAAACATGAAATCTTTTGAAAAAGCATTTTCAATCAAAATAAATAACAGCTGGGCTAGCTATCAGTAAGTTTATTTTAACAGAGTTCATATAGCTAATCTATTAGAACAGAAGATATTTTGTGCAAGCTTTTGAAGGGAAAGTTAGACAAATCTCCGCATTTCAGACGATATTGTACAAATATAAGGAAATATTATTCTGTCATGAAAGAATTGCCAGGATCACTGGGCACAATAGAACGCATCGATGAATGTATTATCGAAGAACATCAAACATTCTACATGGACGGACCTGAAGTTTAGAAAGACGTAGCGAATGTCAAAAGAGCAACTGGTAAGCTTTATATATGAGAATAAGCAAAGTTCCTAAGTATAAGGGAACCTTGTAAATCATTATTTGATAGCAAAGACAGCCATAAAGAGAATACAATATACTTTGCTCTCTTTATAATGAGTTTCTTGAAATGCAATCGTAACTTGCTAAAGTTTGTTTTGGATCTATTCAAACATATCAGCTCGAACACGCTTAACACTAGCAGGTAGAGAGATTTGGTTGGGAAGATAACTGCCATTAGAATCTAAACTTGTTTTTCATTACTTCGAGAGTAGCTGTGAAGAAGAATTATAATTTAAGTGATAGCAGGAGTGCTTGTTTACTCTTTTCCTGATCCACGTGTTACAAAAACCTGCCAACCGAGGGAGTTTCACAAGATCAACTGATTTTGTTACCTTGAGCACCAAAAAGCTCTTTAAAAAATTCTTCTTGTCTAGCTTTAAGAATAAGTTTAGGACAAGAGTTTTCCTAGGTAAATTCACTTTAACTCTGATGAAGACCCGAATCCAGGGTGAAATGTTGGCTTTTTTGCATTTTGTTAACCTTGGATCCTTAAATTGGATTTATTTATTAGTTGATTGCTCTTCGTCGCACTTCCTATCTCCAGCCTATGGATGATAAAGATGTTTAGGCCAGACACTAAAAGCCTGTTTTCTAATGTCTTGCATCGAATGTTGCTTTATAGAAGACAGTTGCAAAACTTCTACTATTCCATTATGCAGAAACACTAGATTAGTCACTACTGTGAATATCAAATTTAGCTTAATAAAATACGAAAATTGCCAAATAGCGGGTCGGAGCTTTTCATTGAAGAATTTACTGGATCATAGGACAGACGACAATAATGATTGTCTGAAATCATTTAAGTTACAAGCAGTTACTGACTTAAGGGCAAATAGTGGATTGTGGTTGCTTCGTGGTCAATAGTCGGCCAGTTCCGTCTTCTATAATGTTTTGATAATAGTATAATACTACTGATAGGCTGCAGTTGAAAGCGAGCTTTTTAGCTACCCTATGCAAAATGCGGAAAATCTGATCGTCCTGTTATTCACAGGAAAGGACGTTAAATCTAATACGATGATATAAGAACTTTCCTGCCGGCTATTGAAAAGCTGAATGATAACTTTATAGCGATATGCATTATTTATAGACGGAAGCTGTATGGAATAAGCGAATTTATAATGAGAACGCCAATCTCTAACAGCATGACAGCCAAAGAAAACGGGGGATAGTCAGTAAACCGTCTAGGATAACCAAAGAAACTTTTTTCTTACTAATTTCAATTGTTAGTTTAAATCTAAAATATATCTCTAGACGTCTTTCATATAAAATAGCTTCAAATTTTCATATAGGCTTTTCGGTAGATAGCAGTTATGCACAATAGGTCAAAATCATCTTCTTTAGAAAATACTTCATCAGTTGGGTAGTTTTAAAGGAACATAGAGAAGTCATCGAAATTAAATTATTTTTTTGAATGGTATGAACGATGCAAATATCAGCTGAAAAAGGTATTAAACATGACAAACTTTATACAGTTTGGTTACAAAAAGTAAACTTTCATAATTCATTTTTGTGTAAAAATTTGACGAGGTTCAAAGCATTGCTCATTTGAGAATTAATCTATCAAGGTACGTTAATCATTCAGGCAAACTTGAAAAGCTTAAATATAAATGCTACTTAAAAACAAATTTGCATGCACGCAAATTTAAAAAAAGTTTTAAAATGGGCAAGCAAAAGGGAAGGAAATGAAGCATCGGCATTTTTTCTTTCTGCGCCTTTGTTTATCAAAAATACATTTCTAGAAATATGCTCCCAATTGAAATAAAGCACAAGTCATCAACATAGGTAAGAATGATTTCTACAAAACATCTTAATAGGCATCTTGATACATTCTAATAGGCAAGCGGCACTGATTGGTCAATCTTTACAGTCATGTGCTCGTGTTTATGATTGGCCTATTTCGATCCACAACTGGGTATAAATATTTCTTAGCGTAGAGTTTTCGATCTATGTTCTGACGTTTTCAACTCTGAAGAGTGTCAGACGAAAAGCTTTAGTTTAATAAATGTTTGCTTTTTTCAAAGCCATTTACAAGTTTTGTACCACCAAAAGATTTTTTACAAAACATCTTGTTAAATGTTTGAAGTTGGCCTTCAATACAGAAAGATCTAACTTTCCTCTCCATCCTGCAAATATTGACCATTTTATCTAATGTCACTATCTAGAAACCATTCAAGAAACCATTTCAGTTGATTATCTAGAAAGAACAGCTGCAATTTTGTATCGAACCTGCAGCCATTAGCAGGAAAACTATCGAAAGTACGAGTCATACAGAGATTAATGATCTCTGTTTTTCTTACATGACTTCTTGTTACTTGTAAAACATCCGGTTTCTTATTATAACATGTGATTTTTATGAAACCTATGGCTTCTTGTAAGACCAGTGGTTTCTTATGAAACCTATATTTCTATAAAATATCTGGTTTCCAAAAAGAACAATAGATTCTCATGAAACCTATGGTTCAATTTGAGACTATGGGTTTCCAATGAAACCTCTGCGAAATCTCAATTTTCTTTCAAAGTCTATTGTTTCTTACGAAACCTTTTTTTTTCTATTAAATCTCAAT
The DNA here is from genome assembly GCF_057945365.1 of Rhopilema esculentum. Taxonomy (NCBI): domain Eukaryota; kingdom Metazoa; phylum Cnidaria; class Scyphozoa; order Rhizostomeae; family Rhizostomatidae; genus Rhopilema; species Rhopilema esculentum. Next base: position 2,495,543 of record NC_142816.1, on the reverse strand, counting down.
TATCTTATCAAACCTCGTGCTTATTATGGAATATAGGGTTTCTAACAAAATATCAAAATGTCGAATATCATGTCTTTTCTCTTATACAAATGCATTTGTTCTAAAAATAACATAGAGACGCTGATATGAAAATCAGGCAACTGTAAATCTATCTTTATATTTCTCTCTTTCTACGTTATTTGGTGTATAGAACAGAATGGTTCTAAATGGCTACTCCGAAGTTCACGTTTAACGCAATCATGTCCTGTTGTATATATCATATATGGTACTCAGTTTTGCCTATACGACATCCATTGCTATCTATCTATTTATACATCTTTACAATATCTTTATCTAAACATAAGACAAATCACACGTTCTGAATCCATTAAAAAACAGTTACTATAGTGCATACTTTGATCATAGTTGTTTGGGTTGGAGGTCATAATTTTGATTTGTCAAGAGTTGTGAATAATGAAAGGATTAGGGATTGGCCAAATTAATTAAAGTCTCATAAGCTCTTGGCATAAATACAAAAGGTTGACACAAAGTCAAATGGCCTTGTAGGGTGTGCATGACAAGGGTGTGCGTGAAATTGAGTTTGTTTAAACATAGTCAATAGAAAAAGTTTTTTCTATTGACTATGGTTTAAAAGATGAAATCATTTCGACATCAATCGATTTTTAGAACTGGGGTGAAATTACAAATCTTAGCACAACTGTGAGTTGTGACAAAACGTTGCCGTATTTTTTGCATATGAATCGCCTACTTAAATTAACCAAACTGCCTATGCGAGAACTAGGTTAGGTTGGTTAATTTCACTTGGAAAGTTTCTCAAAGGTATCAACTAACTGGTTTTTATCGATGGGCCTGAAAAGGAAAGCTGGATTGATAAACACTGAATGAAATGTCAAGGAATTGTTGAAAAATGATTTTTGCACTTTAACATTACAAATTCAAGGTTAGAGGTAGCAATGGAAAAGCAAATCAAAAATTAGTTTGTTAACTGATCTTTGAAAGTTATTGATAAAATTGCTGTAAAAGGTAAAATAAAAATGACTAGATTCACATCATACAACAATAAATTCTAAATCAAAAAGGGTTATTTTAATATATTTTATTGTTTATTTGGTACTTCCTTTCATAGACAGAATACAGGGAAGTTTAAGGATGTTCCAAAAATACGGGCTAATTTGCTTCAACAAGAAAATTACCATATCCCCTTAAAATATTTCATTCTCTTTGAAGTTCTCTGAATGGGAGCCTCGTTCTCGAAAATTGCAAAGGCATTTAGAGATAAGGCAACGAAGTATGCAAGGAGAATCACTGCAAAAGAGCAAAAAATAGCAGCCAAGAAATTATCGTATAGAAACTCAGCATCTATTCTAATGAATCAATGAAATTTTATTGAATCGCGCTGCAGATGCTACCAGAAACACAAAACAACATTTTCCCAGGTAATTTCCTGCAGAAACCAAAGTAACTTATCTTTTGAGTACCTACCCCCGGAAAGCGTAGGCTATTATAGAAGAAGTCTGATTATGACAATTTTTGAGGCCACGAGCTTTGAAGCTGACAGAGCAGAAGCATGTCAAACAACGTTACTTCAAATTATAAAGAATGTCAGAAAGGCTGACTCTCATCAGGTAACTAAAGAATAACAAAGGATATCATTATGAGATAAACATGTGCTTTGGAGGTGTGATTCACCTGTTTTGTTTACGTAGATTTCGTACAACATCTAACAGATGAGAGATAATTCACATGCACATCTGGTTGACATAAACTACACCAAACATAACCAAACACACGAACAGGCAGAAGACAAAACTTGAACTATATCATAGAATTTTATGCCTACACGACAAAGCAAGGAAATGTATATGGTAATTATATCTAGATTTATAATCCTATTTTCAACATAACGACGCGATTGCTACCTGGATTTGCACGTTTAGCTTGTAGAAGTCTAAAGTACAAAGCCAAAATTTAAACTGCGTTCATATACCTGAGCGAACAAAACTTAGAATACAAAACTTTCAACGGACACTGTTGAAAAATAGAAAATTGCTCTCTTTTTGTTCTTTTACAAATTACTTTTTAGATTGTTTATTAAGAGAATTTATTGTTTAAAAGTACAACTTAGCTTATACGGAATCTATTTCAGAACCTTATTGATTCATTTATTATATCTGATCTTTGAGATGCGAATCTTTTTGTTGCCTTTTTATCGTGTTGTGTCAAAATTGATTGCATGTTGCACAAGAATTTCATGGCCAGTTTGAGAAAGAAGATGTTTAAAATTTCAATTAGAAGTATAGACAATGGGTATTCAATATCATGGCTTGCATTGAATAATGAAGACAACGCATTGTGTTTAAATCAATGATCAATTAGGTCACTTGCGATGGCATAAGATGAAACGAAAATCTCTCCGTAGCTTGCCCAATTTCAAATGCAGTAGTGAAATCAAAAGCCATATCATAAGAACATTTGTAAATTGTTTCTGTTTGTGACTATGTCGGCGTTATGGTGATGTTCTACCTCAAAATGGATTTCAAGTCTGAGATGCAAAAATCTCGCTAATACAACGTCTCGACAATACTTACTAGCCATGGCATGTGTCTGTGCAAATTTGTCAAAGTTTTCGCAACACCGACTACTAGCAGTAAGGTGTAAGTCTGTCTGAAGGACAGAGTTATCTGCCTGACAGACAGATTCCGAAAATATGCTACTGGTATCTGGTAGAATTATGATCATACCCTAAAATTAAAGGTAGATATCAAAGCATCATGTCACTGAAACCTGATAACCGGACTTTTAAAGTAACTGTCAGTTGTTCTCTTATTCTAGAAAATCCAACGGTAAAGAGAATTTGAAGAAAAGTTTGCGGACAAAAGGATTGTTTTGGTTGTGGAGAAATTGAGAAGAAGAATACACAGACAAAAGGAACAACAGATATAGGCGGTATTTAAAAGTAAACACTGAGTTATCAAGTTACTGCGGGTGTCTGTTAAAGAAGTTACTGATAAATTTGCGTGGAAGAATATAAGACCTAAAGATTATCGGCGAAGGAAATCAGAAGAGGAGACAACTGGTTTAGATAGGTTCTAAACTGGCAGCAAATCAAAAACAGAGATTCCTTTCTAAAGTTGAAAGATTTTTTTTAGAGTATATGATTTGGATGCATTTAAAGAAGATTTTCATTAGTTTTCACAATGAACTTTTCTGGCGCTGGTAAAAGGAGTTACTAAACCATTGGGCTGTGGGTTTTAAGCGATTGAGACACAACAATGTATGCAGTGCTGCAATCAGCTTACCAAGATGAACTGCAGCCGCAGAGAGATGACAACAGAGAACCTCGTTGTGGGACATCAAAATACTCACCAAGGCCTCAAAGGTGAGTTCTGCTTTCCATTACTATCATCGTAATTATCATCACTTTAGTTTTTGTCATCGTAGACAAGTACATAGGTGAGCGTTAAACTACAGTGAACTAATGCAGACTGCTGACAATATAACTGCATCAATAAAATCTCAAGGCTATTTTGTGTATTAGGTTTAGGTAGTCCACTATTGAACACAGTAGAACGTTTTTCGTCGGAACTTAACTACGACGACCTAGCTGCCATTCTTGCCAACTTTCTATCGAATTTAAATTGCTTAATCGAATATTGCAGCATAGGAATCGATTCCACAAAAAAAATTAAAAAGCTGCTGCTATATAGACAGAGGCAGATCGTTCTCACCCTAGGGCTCCAGTGGTAATTTTTCTATAACTGTACAGGTCATGTGCTCGCGTTTTTCTGATTGCCTATTTCGATCCACAACTGGGTATGTCTTTTCATTCTCGATTTTTTTACCCTTCTCAGGGACGCCTGCACAAGATTAAGGCAGGAGGGGCAGTGTTGATGCTAAGGGTAAAACGTAGAATTGTTCTACTGACATGATCGAGTATTCGTGGGAGGAGGGGGGGGGGGGGGTTTAACATTATTAAATATTAACGGATATGTGCCGCCCATACAGCTGAGCTTTTTATCATCAAAGGTTCTAAACATAAAAATATTTGATGAGATTAAATTGGTAGATAAATGGCCTCGTTACTATTCACAATGCTTGGTTTTATAAAAATCATGGCTGTTATAAATGGGCTGGTTGTAAAATTTTGATATTGCCTGTTTTAATACCAATTTATCCTCTTTAGGGTCCTGAAGCACTTCTGAGGGACCAAAACTTTTTTATCTACTTTATCTTTGCCGCTCTCCTTTTGTGACCCACCTTGTCATAGACAAACTTTGCAATCTTTGTTTCTATGCTGGTGTTATCACCTTTTGATATTTTCTAATGGGAATTAACATAACGAGAGTGGTCAAAGTGGACATCAATTAGAGATAAGATTTTATAATCTTCTTTTAGATGTAATATATTTCAGGGCACCTCTTGCCCCCTCTGCCCCTTTTGGAAGAGGGTAGGAGGGGCAGCTGCCCCCAGTGTAGGCGCTCCTGACCCTTGGTCAGACATTTTATGCTCTGAAGAGTTTCAGATGAAAACTTGTGTTTGCTGTAAAATGGTTTCCTTTTTCAAAGCCATTTTCCAAAATGGTTTAAGATTGACACGTCCATTAGCTTTTGTATTTAGTAAATTCACATCTTACGGGCAAGTTTGCAGGCAATAGCCTAAAATTTGTAAAAATATTTATTCCTCCTCATTTAAATATCTTCTTCTTTGTAGTCTAATGCATTGTACAAAAATATACTGCACATGTCTGTTAGTTTGATAAAATAGGCCCCACATGGGTGCGGAGTCATTCGACTCTGGTCAAAGTTCCACAAGAAGAGGTTCGTTATAACAAAATAATGATCTCTTTTGCATGCTCACGCCGGGGGATCTGAACTTGAGGCATTTAGCAAAAGGCTTTCTACCTAACATCAATTCAGTAAGAAAATACTTTCCAATTGAGCATGCAGATTTGATACTGACAATTTATAATAATACACTAAAACATTTGATTTAACATTTTATTTTACATTGTTTTAATCCACATTTCAAAATGGCCAAGGTTTTGTCCTGGTTGATTAAGTGGAAAATTGTACCACAGAGTGGATAGTTAACGAGACAAAACTTCGCATGATAAGGACTCGGTTGCATTTCTCCCAGATGAAAATAGAGCTTTGGGACTTTCACTTTCATTCCCTCTATTCAGTTAAAGGCTTTTTGAAATTGCAGCATCTTTGTCGGAAACCTGTTTACGAATGCTCACATTCAAGAGCCGAATACAATAAGTTGATTGATGAAGATAAATATTTAAGAAAAATATTAAAATTGTTTTGAGATCGACAGAAAAGCGAAAATAAATTCCACAATGAACTTTTATTTGGATATTGATCAACAAGTTCCATTTGTCCAATTAGTCAAACACATCTTTGGGAATAATACAGTTTCTTGACGGTAATAAAAAGTAATTTTTAAGATTTAGGTTCCTCGTAGACACTTTATAGTCATACACGTGTAGAGATTTAACGCTATAGCAACTCTATAGTACAGACTTAAGCCAATTTGTTCTGTACCCTTCATTCTGAATACAGTTCAAATGACAGCACACATGTGGAAACTTTGGATACGTACTAAATAGGTTTAGTCCAATTTGTACTGTACCCTTCATTCTGAATAGAGTTTAAACGACAGTACACATGTGGAAATCTAGGATACTTACTATAATTAATACAGGCAGATTCTGTGGAACGCTAATTGTGCAAAGCAATACGGCAAAGGCTTTATAGAAATTGAGGCAATTAATCAAGTTAGCAGAATAGGATTTTGCTTCCCGGTACAACCGCAAAACAAGATAAAGTCAAATTATGGTCAATTTCTGTAAAGTTAAAAATACAGATGAAGAATTAGAAATTCCCGTTTTTTCTGAACGCTAGTGAAGTCACTGGCCAGAAAGGAAGGCAAAGAATCCAGAGGAAAGAAAATTAAAAAACTGGGTTTCACTCGAGAAGGGGGAGTGATGCTATTTTTAATATAAAAATGGGGCTAATGAAAGCTTTGAAATCATCATGCCTATTTGATATTGATAAATAACTTAGAGTAATATCGAGTTGAATTAGTTACCGAAAGAATGGAATATACTATCGAGCATAAGCAACTTTCAAATGATTTCAACTGTTTTCCAGTCCGAGGAAATTTTAACTGTCAGTCGATCTCAAGACTTACAGAATGTCGATGCTCTGGGATGGTTATTACGCGAGTAGATAGTCTCGTTGTGCGAGACCAGCCTCGAATTAGCCTCAAAGTAGGCATAAGCTTAGTTTTAAACCAAATTAGTTGACAAAAGTTACGAATGGGCATCGCTTGCCGTCTTACAAAAATGAAAACAAGGAAAATGGATAACCATAAAAGTCATTCTTGTGAAAAGTAAGATTTTGCCGTCAAGACATTGCAAATTTTTTCCTACAGTGAAAGGAAAAGCCAATGATAGAGGCTCTATTATTGAATTCTTGCTCTTTTTTATGATTAATGAAAAGAGTTTGCTATCATGTCAACTATCGTTGCCCTATCGTTGCTCCAAAAGAGTTTGGATGCAAAGGTACAGGGATCCACCATTTCCGGTGTAAATTAAAGGCCTTTTTTAGTTCTTTGAATGGGATCCACCACTCGCCAAAGCTAAACTTAAACAAGGCCAAAGCTATTATATTATCACTTTATTAATTGGTATGCTAGCACGTGACATTAGCTGTCTAGTGTTCAATGATTCATTGGTTAGTTGTCGATTGAAAGGTTTATTTATACCAAGTTTAATGGAGCAAACACTTGCCAGGGCAGAAAAGTGCAGCAAGAAAAAATCGAGCGATTTCTATCGCTCTTAAACGACCGACTTTCCACATTACCTGCGCTAATCCCTCGACCAGTGAAGGCACTTTAAGATAACACTAGGCTCTACATCTACTTTCATTGCAAATGCGCGATCGCTCGCTAACTAGATCAACACAAATCGACAATTCAACGATGGCAGCATATCTAAAAACTCACACGTTCATCTACTCATTTGTCGCAAACTCTCACAAAAAGTGCGATTTGAGTTGACAGCCACCCATTAAATTAGAGGAACAAGCAAGAAATTTTCAGATTGCAAGATATCTGGGCAATTGTTCAATTACCTTTGATCAGTCCCACATAGGAAAGCTAAACTGTTTTGGTCGCAAAGTTCGCACTTAAAAAGCAAATCGGGTGAAAGCCCCCCAGGAAATCTAACATACTTCTACTTAGTCAGAGGTCTTACTTTAGGAATCACAACAAACGTATTCAACTGTAGAGACAAGATTCAGTGATGGCGCCCCAAATTTTGCAAAAGATACGTTGATGACATCATTACAAAATCCTTACGGGAAGATTTTGTCATTATAATGGTTTCTGGCGAACGGAGAAGGGATCTAATGACAGACAAATGACTTCATTACTGAAATGATAATAAAAAAATTCAATTAAGCCTGCATATAAACCTTTTCATCATTTTCATACCTTTAATCCTGTCATCATTCTTAGAAAAAAAGCAACAACAATTTTAAAAATTCAGAGTCGTTCATAATTGTAATTTTGGAAAAAAATATTCAAAATAGATTGAAGCTTTGATTGGTGTTTCCTTCAGTAAATCTTTGTAATCTGTACTGTTTTTCTTTCGGTACTTTTCATACTGAGTCATGCGTTTTTGTTATTCACATTAAGTTTTCATTCTGCTTTTGTTTTGAAACAAACAAATAACGAATGACAAAGAAGATGGTTTTCTTATGGTTTGATAGCCGTTTGATACACAAACAGATGGTTTCATTGGCGTAATCTTTTGGCAAGACACTACGGTAGCCTGACAGGTATGCATAACAAGTTTACAATTTTCAGTCCATGAACTAACACTGCAACTAAAACTGTATGAAAAACTTATCAATAGCTTGAAAGTTTGACCCTGGGTTGAAAGTATGTTCATTTTAGGCTAATTAATTGAAAAGACTATGACAATGAAACATTTTGTAGATCAGCGGAAGGGCCTTGTTCCATTCTGCCATGCAATTAAACGAACAGAGTGGAGGTGAATGCGGTTATCATTCACATCTATTTTAACCTCAGATCTTCAGATACATAGTATAAAGCAGTAGAAAACGTGCTAGAGAGAGTCGCCACAAAAAAGTATATCATGAAAGATTAAAGAATTTCGGCAAAATTTTCCCTTTAAAGCCAAACACAGCTGCGTTCGACGACAGGCTTTGATTTCAAAGTAGAAATGACACGATGACCCTCTAACCGACATTTTAATGAATATCAAATTTGCTTATCCAGTGCTGCAGGTTCCAATATTCTCTAGCATAAGGCTCTTACTACAGCAAATTCTCCAAACCCTTTTTGTCATGTCCTTGCTTACATCGGTTTGGGGCAAATTTGGTACCTCTTTTCTAAACTTTCAGCAGCTTTTTAGACTCATTGTTAAGACTCAAAGTAAAATGTTATGAGAATAAAAAAAAATAATTCAGAAAGTCCTGTTCTATACACAAAATGCGTGTACAGCTCTATCTTTACGACATCGAGCATCAAGCATGATTTATCACAGACCGGTAAATAGCGATTTTCATAACGTTTAGAATTCCATTTGGATATAAGTTATTCTTTCGCTTTGAGGAATTGTAGTGCAAATATATGCACGCTGTGTCATGACGCCAGTGCCTGAAAAAGTGGAGTCATTCACAGTAATCAACTACCAAATTTATGCTATTCGTCTACTGAAATTACAAAAAGACCAAGTTTTGTAATTTACATGGCTTGTAATAATCACATTTCCTTTCTCGAGTAAAATCGTTTGGCAGTGCGTTTCAACTTTTTGCAGGTTTCGCAAAAGAAATCTGGCGTATAATGTACTCGCACTGCAGAGCAAAAAGGAGACCCCGATTGTTATTACCAATTGTCATTGGTTCTTAAGGGTCGATATATAACACAGATAACTTATGCACCCGAAAACCGAAAGAACTCGGTGATATTTGATCATCGCCTTAATCTTGAAAGATTTCTAAAACACAGAAAGCGAGGGTCTTTAATTAAAAGGAAATATCCCTGATTATAAATCATTTAGTCAGGTTATTGTTTTTAAGAACTGATAAATCTGCAAAGCACTAGTACGTGGAACATAATACAGAGAATCTTCCCACAGGACATGGATGATTGAAGGATCGACCATTCTATTGAAAAAAGTTAAACATGTCATACTTTACTTCACTCTGGAACCCAAAATTTTGCAACTCAAGCTACCCAAAACATTAAAATTAATCACTTAACGACACCACAGAACTAGCAATCGTGCAAAACACTATATTGACAACATGTTTCAGATAATTTGCAGAGCCCAGTTATTTTTTCGCTGCTTTGTAATCGATCTACCTACATACAAACGAGAAAGCCGCCATTGTGTAGACTTCTGTTTGTTTTCTCTCTTGGACTCCAATGGCAAATTCTTCTAGGCTCGCGGCACTGATTGGACAACTATGCCAGTCATGTGCTTACGTTTTTCTGATCGGCCTACTTCGATCCACAACTGGGTATATATTTTCCATCGTGTTCTTTCGGGCCATTTTTCTGACGTTTCATACTTTGAGGAGTGTCAGACGAAGAAGCTTTAAGTAGTATGTTGTGAGATGTTTGCTTTTTTCAAACCCATTTTTAAATTCTGTACCGCCAAAAAAATGTTCACATAATAGCAATCCCATAGCCATAAGAATTAAAAGTTTGGAACTCAACTTGAGCTAAATATAAAGTTACAAAGAGCTACAAATGAATGATTTGAATACAAGGATAAAAAATAAAAGCCATTGTGATTTTGTGGTTGTTTTTGTGTTTTGGAGGAGGGATAAGTATCAGTTTCAAATCATCTTCACGAGCCTGTAAGATTTGTTGATGACATCTAGAGTTTGTTAGCGTATTTATATATAAACTCCCTCAGAATGGCCTTCATCGCCAGACAAAAACAGTTTATTATAATATTCTTAGGAAGGATATAGATAAGGAAGAAAAGTGATGGTGATTCCGTGATTTCAGCGAAAATCTCGTCACGGAATTTCAAATGAAGGACAAGGCGACAAAGCGCTACGCATCATGAACAACACCGTTGTTGAACATTGGGTCAACGGCATCTCTGGAGCTTTGATTGACATTAGAATCAAATTTATCCATGCAAAACTATTTTGCAAAGGTACTATAAGCCTAAAGGGTCATTAATCCCAATGACAGAATTCGTAAGTCAGAGAAGATCGATCATTCCCAATTGATAGACTCTAGCAAAACAAAGAGTGCCAATCGTCATTGTAACTCCGACATATGTTCTCTTTAAAATGAAAAAAATCGTCAGGATAAAATACAGAGTCTAACAAACTTCTTAACCTTTCATCATCCAATGTCCATAGGCTCTCAAAACCTTAGCAAAAGGGAAGAAATAGGTGTAATTTGATCGTGTCTACAGAAATTTTTCTGGCTAAAAAGACTTCGGCCTACTTTATCTCTAAGAATTCCTTCAACTATTTGCGTTATTTCCTTTTCTGTCATTTACGCAAACTGCAATGTAGAATACTTAACATCTTGTAAAGAAAGAATCCATTTTTAAAATTGGAATTATATCAACTTTCCTACATCAAACAAAAAGATTCGGTCGATGCAGCGTGAATTTGAAATGATTTTCTATATCAACAAAGGCTTCTTCTTCTTCACAACGTCTCTTGTAAATTTTATCACTCGATCTTCATTGAAAAGGTTGAAAAACAACTCGCACCAAGATTCTTTGTTTTAATATGATTTTATCTTTTACACTTAAAGTTCTAATTATCCCTGCAAAAGATTCTCTTGCACTTAACGCTGCAAAGTTGTGCTGGTTGTAACAGCTTAGGCTTATTATGACAATTCTAAATTCAAGGAAAAATGATAAGAAACATAAACAAGAAGAAAGTTAAGCTAAATCTTTGACTCAGTAGATGAAGCAGTCCTGTAATTATGTTAGGAACACTGCAAACTTCAATTTCAGGGAAAATCATATTGGGTTTATCGTGTTTTTGTAAAGTCAAAGAATAGACTACAATATCTATGCCATTCTCTGTTCGGTGTAATGAGGATAACAGTAACCTCGGTAACAAGAATGCTGATGTTCGCATTTAGCGTGAAGCTCGTAGTAAAAACTTGAAGTTCTGTACATTGAAGCTTGTTAGGAATTTACTCAATACGCCTCGTATTGATTTCTTTTGGAAGGGAACTTACAAAGGCTTAAAACCCAAGACGATGTTTTGTAGCATTTTGTTACCATAGAAGAGTGCTAAAAGAATTGGCCAAAGAATTGAAAAGAATTACGGTAAATCGTTGAACTAGCCACAAGTGGGCCAGTTTTTTAGAATCGTTATCGACGAGGGCTAATTCGGAGGAGGAGGCTTAAACGAGGGTTATATCAACATTTTCGCAGAAATAAGTCTTTAAAAGCAGTTTCACAATTTGAAAATGGCTATGAAAAAGCAAATATTTTACAACATACTAAAAGCTCTTTCGTCTGACACTCCTCAGAGCATAAAACGTCAGAATCAGGGTCTGAGCGAACACGATGAAAAATATATACCCAGTTGTGGATCGAAATAGGCCAATCAGAAAAACGCAAGCACAAGACCGGTATAGTTGACCAATCAGTGCCGCGAGCCTAAAGAAAAATTAACAATGGAGTCCAAGAGAGAAAACGAACTCCTTCTGTCTACACAAAATCTAAATTCTGTACCGCAAAATATTTTTTCACAAGTTTCACAATCAAGGAAAACAGTATTGCAAACATTACAAATCAGTATAAACAACAAAATTTTGTGAATATACTTCGAGGGATTTGTTTCAGCAAAATTGGCGCCTTATTGTGAGGGTTTTTTCCTAGCTTGAGGCTTATAAAGAAGCTTCATTTCAAGGACGGCTTGTATTAAACGGAATACAGGGCTTTTTATTGTATTAATAAGACCTTTGATGACCGGGGTCTCAAGGGCAATGAAAGAGGCATAAATTAACATATAGTTTATTCCCACCTGTCACATGACCAATTTATTGCCGCCATGATGGATCACAACCTAGTCTTGGAAACACATAGCAACGCGTTATTTATACCATACGGATTTTGAAACGGACAGTTATCTTCGCTGATTTCAAAATATTCTATATCTAGAATCTTTTGCACATGGATTTAGTCAACTTGTTTGCGGTGCCTTCCTATCTTCGGAACTATTTTTTTCAATCTTTAGATGTGCCGCCTTCCAACAGCCTTTCAGATCATGGACTTTGATGCCTAGGAGGAGTAACTAGGCAGGAGTTAGATCAATCTCAATGGTTAAGTTCTGTGCAATAACTAAATGTGCCAATAGATTTGTTTAAAGTTATCACGCATCTTGATAAAGATTCAAAGTCGATTTCATAGAAATAGTCAGGGCTGTTAGTAAAAAATTATGAAAATTGTGATAGAAGCATGAAACTTAGTAGAGATGCACATAAAGACGCATACTGATTACAAGCCCCAAAATGCACTACCTGGTGCATTGGCTGATGGGCTAGCAAGGTGTCAAATTTCAAAACACAATATATGTGTATATAAATACGCAACACAAATCCTCTACGGCATTAGATTGTGTGAAAATGCCAAGTGGACTAAGACTAATGCCTTATTTTTTATAAACTGTGCTTGTCTTCAGTGTATGGAATTACATACATTTCACAGTACCGTTGTTCTCATAGCCATTGAAAACGATTAGGACGATGAGGTTAGAATCAATTTGAAAGATTCACCAATATTTTGGTTTTTACAGCCCCGACAAAAGGAAGAAACATATGGCTTACGTGTATCAATAGAGGCGATCTAAGTGTGGAGAAGCAGACAAACGTTCGTGCTTTTTCAAGTTATCTTCAGTCTTGCAAATATTTTGCACTTTTTGATAAAGAAAATATAGACATTCTTATCAAAAATAGGTAGTTGACAATATCAATGTATGTCACTGAAGGATAGTACTCTATGCTTGCATTGTAGTTCTTCTTAAGCACATGGGTCTATATCATCAACTAACGTTTTTTCTCCTCGTACCTGAGTTTCTCCTGAGGCTCCACGGAAGTCACAAAATCTTTCAAGCTTGCCATTTCATTGTGGCCTAAACATGGTTCGCAAATATTGATACTGTTTGCGTTCAGTTTGAAGACGGTACTTATAAAGTTTATTAAAAGACAGCTCCGAATATAAGAAGGCACAGCAAACAGGTTGGGTAGATATATATGCAAATGATTGTAGATATACAATGTTTCGAAATCGGCGAGAATAACTGTCCGTTTCAAAATCCGCATGGTATAAATAATGCGTTACTATGTGTATCCAAGACTTGTGATGCATCATGGCGGCAATAAATTTGTCACGTGACTGGTGGGAATAATCTATTGGCCATAAAAGTAAAATTGGTCCACGCTTAAAATTGCACAGTTTCAACAAAACGTTACAGAACCTAAAACAAAAGCACTGTGCTTGCTTGTCAAGGCTCGTTTAAATATTCATCTGAATGTTTGCCAAATCCACAATCAAACACTCTCTGCAGCAAGTAAACACATTATGCGCGGAATATAAGTGCTTGTGCAGCTACCAAGAGGCTGCGGAGCACAAGCAACATCAATGTCAAAAAAACATTTGCGGGTTTCAAGTTCCAAGTTACTGCCAAACTTGCATTTCCATTTTCGCTTGCATTTACAATGGCCGCAAAATGATGCAAAGACAGTAAAAACAGAGTGCACGTTTATGAAGATTTCTTCTCTTGTTCAATCTGTAGACTTCAAAACAGTGTACTCAATGTTCGTCTTTTTCCACAATTATTCTATCACTAAACTTTGCGGCTCGAAGCCAACTTGATTCCCTCTTGTTCGACATATCCGATGAAGAACAATAACAGAAAACCAGTATCGAATGGGAGTAGTCTAATGATCGAAGCATATCATTTATCATTATCGGAACGTGATCGAGTGTTTGGTACAGAATATTTGGCAATAGTCTATCGTTTTACAAAATATAAACTTCTTTCTTGATCTTCAAAAATCTGCATTTTCTTATTCAGTCTCAACAAACAAATGTTATGTCACGAAAATCTTGTTCATAGAGTCATTTGAAACACATTCAATCTTATTCGACGTAATACACGCTGAACTAAATCGTTTATTCATTACAGATCAATCTTCGTTTCGCCCTGTTTCAGTTTTGATCCCTTTATAACTAAGGTTTTTCTGCTTAAACTGTTTTATATTCAAATTAAAACTCCACTGAAACGATGACCAATACAATAATCTGTTGGCAATATAACCTATTTGTTTCCAAATTTTTCTTGATCTTATATTTTTCCTTATAAAATGTATACAATCTAACCTAGGCCTTTTCAAAACGATCCATTATTCATTGTCGCTGCCGGTCTTGTGTATTCTTATGAAAAAATTTGAAATTTGATGCCCAAATAGGTGCAAGGATTGCTCAGAGTTTAGGGCCGCTGACTACAAATCCAAGGGCCCAGGCGTACGAAATACCAAATGCGGTATTATCGAAAGAAAAGACCCGGACTCTGCTCGATAAGCATAGCTTTTCTGTGTCCTAAAACTACTTTCGAGAGCTAGGCAGTAAACAATTCAAAACTGAAAAAATCAGAATGAAGTTGAAGAACGTTTGGATACGAAACAGGTACAAAGAAACACAACAAAGCTCATCGTGGGGTTTTTGTGGAACTTCTAGTAAATGACCATCCCAATCTGTGGGCCAATGTGCATACGCATTGTATTTTTACAACAATTGGGCATGATCTCTGACTCCCAGACGTCATTATGATTCATATTTAATGGTCCTTTACAGTAGAAAATTTAAATGGGGCTCCAGAATGTTTTCGAGTAGAATCCGGAGCTAGCACGATAAAAATAACTGTTTTCTGGTCTGTCATGTAGTGGTCCAAATCATGTAAACAGAGCTGTACACGCTTCGGTTTATAGAACAGGACGCTTCTAAGTTAGAATTCCATGTTTTATTCGTAATTATGACTATTGGACAACTAGAAGGAAGTGATATATGTCTACCATCATAATAGCCTTTCGTTTAATGAGAGATAGCATTAAAGCTATGAGACTGTTGTCTGTGACTAAAACATGGGGTACAATATGTTATCACAGCGCCACTTTCTGCATACTTGTATTTAATGATAGAAGCTACATACAAACCTAGGTCAATCACCTTTTTAGAGCAATGATAGATAAACAGCCATTGAAAAATTTATATAATATTAATGGGCAATGGCGACTTGAAACGAAAACTAAACAGTCACGCAAAATTTTAGCAATAAACATTGCAGGTCTTGGTGTTTATGAAGTTGCTATCCCCAGCTTTGAATTAATGCTCTTTGAGAACCAAGCCACCAGAAAATTAATCAAAACACGTCTTAAATTTGTCAGATGTTTGACCTACGGCTACTTTCTTCATTGAATTTTCAATTGATTTATATACAAACAAAAACAATAAATACAAGAATCCTTTGTAGCTTTTAAACAGGCACTGTTAAAACTCAGCAGCGAACCATGAAATTGTTAAAGGAACACGGACAAAGTTCGTGTTTCTTACAATAAATGAAGTGGATGAAGCTATGACAAAAAACGTCCAATGTGTTTCTAGGTAAGTGAATGTTCGAAATGAAACAAGGCGTTTTTCAAGACCAAATAAATCATTAAGATTGCCTGTTGAGCACAAAGCGATCGATTGGAGTTTGTTTACAGAAGCCACATGTCAGAATAACTTCACAATTGGAATAAAGATAATCTTCTGGTGAGCAGATGCATTGAAAGAAGGCGAGATAAACTGTGAAAATAAATGACAAGAATAATCTTATTGTTTTGTATAACTGTTTCGCAAAACTTAAGCGTATTGTCAATAAAGAACCTGCACTGAGTGATATGAGAACAAGAAGTATAGCTCAAAGGACTGTGAGCATGCGCCAGATGACAACAATACTCACCAAATACGTTATTCGCTTGATCAAACAGGATTTCCATCCATGTTTCATCTGCCTCTCTGTCCAAAAGGAATTCTGTAGCGCAAAACAAACAATGTTATCAATCAATGTTGACGGCTTGGATACGATATCGAACAAATTTTCAGTACTGCAGTGAATGTGCAGAGATTTTTGGGCTTCAACGTTAAACAGCTTTGATCCATTAGCAAACAACGAAGAACATATACTGTAACGGTACGTACAAATTCACTTCAAAAGAAACCACTACAATGTCAGATTATGCAGATATGGTCTCCAGCATTCATTGAATTTAGCAAAATTTCAATTATTGGTCACTCTAATATTGCTTCATACTACAGATTGCATGTTGACAAAAAGCTTCCTCAGGTTTACAAATTAAATTTATGATTAGAAAATTGTGGAAGATGCTAATTGATTTACACTAATTATTGCAGGTTGTTATGATTTCAATCTATGAACGAAAAATTGATTTTGACAAGTAAGATGTTCCTAGAATTATTAAGTCTGTCTGGTTGAATCTTGGATAATGATGTTGATATACTTGGTAAAGCAAGGTTTCATAAAGTTCAGTGTTCAACGAAAGTACGAAAACCATACAGGAACTTTGTAGCAATTGCAATCAGTTGAAAAACTCAGAACGAAATTATCAACATAAAATTTAATGAAAGCAGTCAAAAATGCTATTGTCGCAGGGGAAAAATACGATTAGCAAACAAACTAAGGGCGTGTGGAGGAATTTACAGAAATAAACAAAATCGCAGCGGTTTGGGTAATTTTAAAACCTGCATTATTTGCAACATGTGCAAGTCAAAAGATTGCAAGAATTTAATGCTATTAATGTTGGAAAGGAGAAATTTGATTTGGTTCTGAACACAGGAGATGAAGAAAGTTTTCAATATATTGTTAGTGTATAGTGTAAATCAAATTAAGGAAAACATGTGTCCTAGCTACAAAAATTACCGAAAACGCCGTTATAGTGAACTGATGCTAGCTGGAAATCTGATATGGATTAGCACATGAGAAATCAAGAAACCATAGGGAATTTAGAAAATGAATGAACAGTGTAAGCCTCTTTAAAAGTATATAAAAACAAGACCAAATTCATTGCGTTTAATCAGGAAAGCAAAGATGAAGGCCGTACAAAAATGATTAACAGTTAAAGGTAATAAAGAATTGTCCAACCCAAAAGATTAAGCTGAAATTATGAATTGACGCAAAATTTGCAAAGCAGAGCGCAAAGGTGAGTTTTGTTCTGTGATAAAAAATGACAAAATCTTTACGTTCAAATCTTGTTGCAAACGACAGACAATGTTCCCGAATACCTTTTAAAAGGGTAGCCATGACCCCAAGCTTGAGTCCCGATAAAATGTTCAAGGTAACCCATGCATTATCTCTAGCACAATATAGAAAGAAAACCGTGTTGATTGTTAAATGATAGAATGTTCATGAAGGCTTTCTTCTGGGCATAAAATCGACAAAATTTGTAGGCAATCCTCACAGTGAATCAGTGACAAGTGAAAATACAATTAAAGCCGTGAGCTAGCCGAAAATTCATCATTATTGAATATAAATTGATTAATATTGAACTTTGCTATTGTGACTCAAAGACCATCGATAACTTTCACAGACCATCGATAAGTGATGTTATGTATAAAGTAGAGTGAAAAGACTTTGAATTCTAGCCTGTTTGGTAAACTAAATCGATCTTTTCACAACATCTCGAAGATCATTTACGTAAAACAAAATCCTATTTGTGTCAGATGTTACGAAACGACCAATAGGATTATACGCTGTTTGACGTGAAACAAATTGGGCGCTATGTTTTTACAGATATGAATTCTAAAAAATTTATAGACACAAATGAATACGTTTGTTAAACTTTTAATATGCTTGGAAAAATGTTAAATGAACTAAATCAATTAACTAGAGTCCATACAAAGTAGAAGGATTACCGAGGGTCTGTGTACGTAAGTAACCTTGATAAGATTTCGGTGGGTATGTTTCTGGAAGGATTTTGTCTAGAGCACGTGATAACTATTGATACTGCTGGACTGGGGCTAATATTGGTTGTTTTGATGGGGTTATTTGCTTTGGCAGTGCCGTCACATTACCTACCACTATCGGAACATAGTAGTATGGTTCATATAAAAATAGGATTAAGGTGTATCATATACAATTGCCAAATCGTAAACATTGTGCCAGAAAATTGCAAATCAGAATGAACATCTGTAGTGTGACACAAAACGAGCCATACTTTGAATTTGGTTAGCCAGACTGCTATAGATAATTGAAAAAGAAAACAATGTGAAATTTCAAATTATAGAACACATAAAATCTTGCAAATAATTTTCTTTCAAACTACAAAATGTGAGCCAAATTGTCAGTTTTATCACTAATAGGTCTGGGAGTTTTTTAGCATGTCATATCATATACGTTGATTTTTTATTTCATCCCTTTGCATTCAAATGAAACTTCGAAGCTAAGCTCATTCTAAAAAGTATGCCATCAAATAACGAAAACTTATTAAGAAAGAAGAACTGATTGAAGTTCAATAAGCTACTTGGTTCACATTAATGCAACCTCTTGCTCTGATATGACTTTAACAGCAAATACTTTACTTCAGCTTTAATAAAACAGCAAATATAACATCTCGAAAAGATTACTTAATAACTGAATATAATATAATTTATAGTATAATAAACGTTAACAAGAAAGCAGTCTTGGCATTCGATCAGTAGATCAGCTAAGTCACAAGATGAATATTCATTAAAGTAAACATTTTAGGCTGTGTTTCATACGGCATAAAGTGCATTGATTATAAAGTCAATTAAATTATAAGTCAGAACGGCGATATCAAGAAAAGAAGCTAGACTTCAAAATCCAATTATCATGTAAAAATGTTGATTATTTTTAAACTGAGTTTACAATAAGATCTCGAATGGACAAAATTTTTCAATAAACAAAGAATTATTAACAAGGTATTTATCAACAAGCCTAAAAATGTAATTTTTGCAATTAGTACAGGAGTATTTTTAAAGCAGCCGCATGGGTCGGTAGCCAAAACAGCCAGCAAGATATGAGCAAGAAAGGCGTGTTATTAGTTGACGCAAATCTGTTATTAAGATGCATTGAAAATTACATGTTAAGGAGAAAAAAATGACAAGCAGGGCTATCATCAACAGTTTATTATATAGATCTGGTATTGAATGATAGAAAATTTTTTTCAAAATCTTGATATGTATGTTCCTACTATTGTATGATATATGGTTCTACTTAGACACAAAGTCATGATAAAAGAGGAATTTATGCTGAAATACACCGAGTCATGACAATCGTGCTGTGATACTGTTGGTAGAGATGAGACTGATCACATGACTTTACCTCGTACTGATCTTAAAAACAGGCTTCGTTATCGGCTGGTCCTGAACAATGGGCGCCAAGCTATTCAAACCTACAGCATTTTCACCGAAGGCAAAGGCTTTCTGAATAGGATGCCTAATTATTATAACTCAATACTTTTAATTAACAGCACGTATCATGCACATGAACATTTTTAATCACCCATTCATGGTAAGAAGCGTTTTGCTTGGTTTATAATGGAGCTTACCCTGATATGAGATATTCTTCAATACCATGTGATTGGATGAATAGTAATGGTCTAAAGGCCGTGATCACGAAGTGGTTTTGAAATGAGAAAAATGTTGGGGTAATTTTTTCACGGATGTTGTATTCGTTTGGCCAGGCCTTAAGCGTTCTCGCTTCTTTTTATATAAGATGAATCGTCTTGAGGTCTTTTGGAAATCAAATGTTTTTTGCATGTAGCGACAAAAATCCAGAACAAATTATACCTACCAGTAATTAAAAAATTAGACATGAGCATTAAATATGCTGAACGAGAAGAAAGCATACCTGACAACATAAGTCAGCGAGCACACAATTTGGAGAGCGCACAATTGCTTCTGGCTTTTTTTATTTCAATATTTAAAGAATAATCTTCTGTTTACTGAAAAATAATCTAAAAATCACACCACCCTTTTAATCACTACTTTAGCTTGCGTGTTTTGGGAATCTGTCTTTCAATTAAACATAACTTTGTTTACTTTGGAGAGAAAATGTATGAAATAAAACTAAACCAGTGTTTTAAAACTATTAGAATGCATTCTTTGTGAAAAACGATTTCAAAGAGTGAATTAAATGCGTGTTAGGGTAGTGTATAATTCATAGCTACGTTATCTTGGAAGTAGAATATTTTGAATGTGGAAAAAAAAGTATGGATCTGGCAACTTTCTTATTGCCTTGGATTTACTGATAGCGTCCAGAAGAGAAAGTGAGGTCTGTTTGGTCTTCGAAAAAATCTGCAACTCATAGAATCCTCGGAAGAACATTTTTAATTAAAAATGAGTTACTCAGCATTCAGTGTAATACAGGGAAATTTTAACAAGTAAGTGGGAAATTTATCGATTTGCTTGTAGCATTTGAGCAGCAGTTATAACACAATGTTAATGTTTGCCAGATTTTGAAGACAGGTCTCTCACAACCACTACGAATTCAAATAGAAAGCTTTATAATTTTTACAAAACTGCACATCTTGTCTTTGGTTTTTGAAGATCTATCTATAAAGCATTTATCAATTTAAAAAACTAGTATAAACAATTATGAGTGTCTGCAAACAATTGCATGCGATGGCATACAATGCCTGCCAAAAGTACTTGAAGCACCCAGCGATTTGCGTTGCATTTGATATGTATCATTCCTTTTCCGAAAAAAAATAGCACTTCCACCCCCTTCCCCCTAAAACAATGTTGATAAATTAGAGAAATATATATATCATAAAAGAAGCGCAAAAGATTGTGCCTCCTAAAATCCTAGCCCGTTTGATAGTAAACCAACATTGTTCTGAAAGGGAGAGGGGGGCGATTGATTTTGACCTTGGAAATTGACGTCAGTATTCCAAGACTCTTGGCAGGCATTGTAGCTCGAATTTACGCGGAGTTCCACAAGAACGAGATCTCGGGCCTATTTTTAATGACTAAATTTGTGACGTTTTCTATCAATCACGTACAACACAAAGGTCGAACAAGTGAAAATATAGTGTTAAATGCGTCTGATACCAACATTAAAGGTAGTGGCCAAACAGACACTTTGCTGTTTCTAAAAAAGATTCAAGAGTTATCAACAGACATAATGAACAAAAGTATGGTCTTTAACACAGCGTCTACCACAATGATAGAAAGGAAATGTGCAATCGTTAATCAAGTGATTGCCTGTTGAACTAGAGAGTGAAGACACGGCTTCTCTAAGATCACACATCAGATCAAAAATGAATGACTATGCGTCGCACTTTAACGAAATATTAATAACTTTGCTATCAAACCACGCAGACTCTAATTATGCATGGTGGAGAAGACGAAAAAGTTGTTCTTTATACATGCCGTGTCTGGCAAGCTCTAGAATCTAGAAAATATTAAAATTCTTTACGACACTAACTTCATAATTACTTAATTATGAAGCATAATTACCAGATACGGTTTTCTTTTAAAACAGAATATGTCACTGACTTAACCTCATACCGTATTGATTAGTCACAGTCTCTACGTGAAAGTGGAAGCCAAAACGCAGTCTTTCCCCTATTGTGCTCAACTTTATATTCACCGGAGTGAAATTTACGCATCTTTGAGCTTGATCGATAATTATAAACAATTGAAACCAATCAGAGACAACTTTGATTTTGAATCATCATTCAATCTCAATAATTAAATCTTTTTGCCATTTCCGATAGTTTTTCGCTCTGCAGTTTTAAATTTCATCTACTACCGCAGCTAGGCCAGCCAAAGCGAGCAGCGTAATCCGTTAAGGCCAAAGACCTATTGTTTATCTGAGCCAATCATTGAGGGGAAAGACTACCTTAAATGGTTCGTGAAGAATAAACATTATCTGGACACTACACAGAGAATGCCAACACTAGGTGCCTAAGTTTTGCAAGATATCAATCTTTTTAGTGTTGAGAGTGAAAAAATGCTGCTTTCAAAAGCAGAAGAATATGTATGAAGAAACTCCACCGGCATTTCCAAAAATCAATTAATCTTTCGAAATCCCAAAAAAGATTTAAAGATCATGATTTAAAGAACTAGAGAACGACACCCTCTAGATAACTTTGTGGCTCCTTGCTGTTGATCCCAGGAGGTCAGACTTTCTTAAATTGTGAAAATCACATGATGATATGTGGCAGGTGTTTTTTTCTTTGAAATGCCATAATAAGATTCATACATCAATTATTCAAATACCTATCAAAAATCTTTGCATACAAAATATGTGTCATACTGTTATACACATTATGTTGAATTTTGTTTTTCATTTCATATTAAGCGTTTTTAAAATTTAAAAACAAAATTTATGAAAGTAAGCGCGAATTATTGAAAAAACCAAAATGAGATGAAATAGTTTGTAAAAAAATTGCAAACATCAAAATTTAAAAATGAATGAAATGTATAAAAATGTAAAATCAGGCAAAAGAATCTGTCAGCAATTTTTCTCACACCTAAAACCTTTAGAGTTGCGGGCTTTGTTCGTATACAGTGGAATCCTGCTAGAACGAACCCCGCATATTACGAACTTCTCACTATCCTGAGATCGACTCGACTCAGTATTACGGGCTCCCACGACGACGAACATTTTATCTGGTCCCTACATATCGGGATTTGTCTCACATGCAAAACCTCGTCCTAACTGGGTATCAATGAAAACATTTTTTACGTCATCAGCTGCACTGCGCTTGATGGAGCCACTTCTTTTGCAAACGAAAGAGGCAGTATAAAAGCTAAGTTTGTCGTAATAAATTGTTTACAACTATCAAAAGAAGAAATTTCTCGAAACCTTGACATTTTTCTAAAATCGAAATATTCTGTCATTCTTTGTCGTCACTTTAATTATGTTTGTAATTAAGTCAATGAAATAATTTCATTATCAATAACATTTCCGAGAAGTAAAAGTGAGGGTCCACAAATTTGGGGCATGGTTGTGGTAGCTGAAAATAATGTTCATGGCCACCATCCGCCGTCAAACCTTAATATTAACAAGACTCGTGAAATAACTATCTTGGTAGAATGTTTCATGCCGGTCTCCAATAATATTCTAGCACATTATTTGTCAGCGACGTTAGCTAGAATCACTGCCAAAAGTCTTGGAACACTAACGTAGGTTTTCAAAGGCAAATTCAGCCATCCCCCTCTCCCCCTAGGAACAATGTTGATTTACTATAGAAAAAAGAAAGGGGTTATGGAGTACGCTTTTTCTTGTAGATTGTTTGATATTTTTCTATACTTTCAACATTGTTTTGGGGGGAAAGGGGGGCGGAAGTGGTGGTAATCAAGAAAACAAATGAAAAATAGAAAAGCACAGCGCAAAGTGTTAGGTGTTCCAAATAATTTTGGCAGTAATTGTAGATCCTCCAGGATTAAATGTGCCGAGATGTATTTGTATCCCCTTTTCCAAACCCTTACAGATTGGGGAAAACACAAAATTTCGATTTGCGTATAATTATTCCAATCTGCTGCTGAAACATTGAGAAATATAAAGCTGTTATCTTTCAAAAACAGTTCGATTGTTTTAAGAGGCCAAGGAGCCAGAACGGTGCCAGATGTGATTTCAATTTCAACGTAGATATGAAAAAATGCAACCGATAAAGAATCAAGATGATTTAGAAAGATAAATTCCCACAAGTAGAAGTAATATGTAACAGCAGTAGCATTGAACATTTACCAATGAACAAATTCAAAGCAAGGCAGCTGTGCAGTAAGCATTCATGCATTTGGACATACAGCGACGCCGAAAAGGCGATTACGGCTATGAGGTGCTCGCAGTTTGGGTTGGTCCCAGTCCCCCTTTATAGGTTTGATTGTTACAGGTAAACTTCATCGAATTTTAGAACCGCAACAAGCATACAGTCGAGAAGTGCTTTAAAAATACTTCAAGAACTGCGAAGAGCACACCGTAAAAGAAGGCACTTCCCTGCTGTTTGCGATTTTATTTGATTCAATGCAAATAACGAATGGGCGACCTTAAGGTAGAGAAAGCAAATCAGGTTGTAAAGTTTTGCACAAAATGGACATGTTGTGACATATAAAAGGAGAGAATCAATGCAGCGACAGCCTGCATTTCAAGAACCCTTTGATTTATGTTGAAAAGCATTGAATTACACAGTCAAACTTGCATCATAGGGGTAGGAGAAAAAGGGGCTAGGAGGGCTGCAGCACCCCTAATGAGGCAAAATTTATCGCCAACTACATTCCACTCGGGCAATTCTATTTTGATATAGCAGTTATGTTCGGACAAGATCTATCCTAAGCCCCCTTGAAGTTTTGCATCCGGACCTGAAATCTCTTCGGACCTGAAAAACTATCCGATACAAGTGGTCTCCAACTTTCACATATGTAATTCTGAATTAAAGCAACTCAGAGTAAAAGACCGACACTAAAAACCCGTATCAAGCACTGCAGGAATACCCATTAGACACGGATTGAGCGTTTCTCGTAAAAACACAAGATTGGAATCACAAAGCTTTAGATAGGATGGCTCGATCTCACCTATCAGGCCATAGGAATACCCATATAATTTTCTTTTATAAACAGGCGCTTTATACTACCAGCTGAACAATGGATTTAATAGGTACAGCATCATGTGAGTAACAGTAAAGGCTCTTGCGCAACCGGCATGCTTAGCAGCAGCCGTATTGAGAAATGGGCTTTCTTTGTATTTTTATGCAGTACGATATTAGGCCAGTGTTTGAATTGTAACCGCAAAGCATGCCTGTTGCGCAAGAGCCTTTAATCATAGCGTTAGTGCATGTGCAATATCTAGAAATAGCTACGTTTATGCTTTTCAAGAGAGCCATCGAGAAGGAGCAATGTACTGACATCTTGGTTTTGTTTCAATGTCCCACTTTTCGCATGCAGGACTTCAAAGAAGTTACGGTTGCACAAATGTCGAACTTTTGAAATCCTATTTTTGCGATAACAATTACAAAATATTGGAATAGAATTAGCAACGACTAGACTGGGACCACGCAGTTTGGACCCAATTAAAAAATGTTTGACCTCTGCTTTTTTACTGTAGTGTATTAAAGCAGTCGGTATAAGAACGGTGTCCGTTTTGTTTGTTTCACAGCTTACATCATAATTGATTTCAACTTTGGTTGTTAACAGAAAAACCGTTTTGAATAACAAGCACCGGTTTTCGGAATAGAGAAGAATGATGTTTTCTAGAACAACTTTCCAAGTAAGAACTTTTCAGCTACGTGACATTGACAATCAGCTCTTCTTACTGGCTAATTTTTATACGCAATTGGGTACAACACTCAGTGACCAAAATGGTCAGATACATCCTTCCTTGTCAAGTTCCATTGAAAGATACATCAATAAACTATTTCCTTATTCAAGAAAAGTAGAAAAATTTCAGTACTGAAAGGTTGTAAGTCTAAAGGCTGTTGCAATGTGTAAAGGGATTCCTTGGAAAAATCCATCAAAACAATGGTTTCTTTTATAAGGAACTTATACATTTTCATTACTTTAAGGTTCATGTCAATCAATGGTCTTAAAAATTCAAAACTTCTCTGCGTTTCTACTGGAATAGCAGAAAAGTATCAGAAAATGTTACTGATTGTAATATGTTTTTCTATGCAATTATGAATCCCATCAAACTCTTTGGTATATTCAACGAAAAATTAAAGTTGTTTGCTCAGAACGGCACGAGGGTGAAAAGAACTATCATTGATTTAGTGGGTCTTTGAAGGCACAGGACACGATTTCTTGCAAAAGACGGTTTACTATTGATTTGGAAATTTTGTCTTCCTAAAAGCATCGGCCATTCTTGAGAAATATCTAGAATAGCCAGTACTCGATTCTTGTTGCGGCTTTGAAACAAAAAAAAGTTTACTATAGAAAGGTTGACCTAGGTCTTTTGACACTTAGGCCTTCTAAGTTTTGTCTGTTGTCAAAAAGTCTGAAAGCCCCAGTGTACTTCAATACTTAATGCAATGTGCATTATTGGAAGACAATTGAGAACCATCAATAAAAATTGAGAACTGATGAAACAGTAATTGAGTGATGGCATATCATAGAGTTCTTCAGTATCAATTTGACGGCACCTGCCTAGGTCGTTAGGCGATGAAGAAAACGCACATTTTCACACAAGTACAGTTATGCCTTTGTGGAAATGTCTTGAAGGCGATCGATCTCAAAACTAAATGAGGTGTTGGAGAAATCAAAGTGGAAACACGGTGATAATTATGAACATACTTGGTAGTTAATCTTTCTTGCTTTTCAGTTTATGCTTAGCTGACAGAGCAGACTGAACTTTGCACGATTTTGTATAACGTAGTAAGGTCTTCGCGTGATACTGGCCAGTAACAGGCAACACAACTTTGCAGAAGTTATGATTCAAGTTTTCAGCTATTTTGAAGAAGAATACGCCAGATTTGTTTAATATCCAAGAACTTCTGGATACTTGTTGTAGTCAAGGAACAATCGAATAGCAAATGCTTCATCATGCTTGACACAACCTTCACAAACAGAAGAAAGCAAAAGAAAGTTCAAAGCAATAAAGATTGCTTCTAACAAATAGGTGACCCATTCTACCAGGTCCCTGTATTAAATCAGCATTGCCTTTTAACATTCTTGTAGTAACCCTTAAAAACTATTACGGTTTACTCTTCGTTATAAAAAGGTGTTTGAAAACCAATCAACGTGATATGTCAGTCTACAGTTGATCACCTTGTTGTTCACCTAAAGGATATTTTTGCTACATATAGGCCAATGGCTATCCTTCACATACCGTATTTCATCTAGTGAATGCCGCCCTCTGATAAACGCCGCCCTCTATTGAACGCCGCACCTTCAGCCAACCATTTGGAAAGAACACTGCCCTCTAATAAACATCTGAAAAGCGACGTTCATTAGAAAACACACCACTATTCGAAAGCTATGAGAGTTTTTATGTCATAGAGACAAAGACTCTGACGAAGGCAGGGTTATTGACATTCCTTGACATTTCCATAACGCAAAGACATTTTTCGTGAACTTTCAAAAATTGTTCCCACAATCTTTACTATGTCTTTTTGGAAAAGGAAACATTGTTAAAAGTCTGCTTTTATTTTTTTTCATCGCATTTTTCATTTGAAAAACTGTTCATTTTGTATTAAACGCCGCCCTCTATTGAACGCCGCATCTAAAATTTGGAGTTTGTAATAAACACAGCGGCGTTCTTTAGAGGAAATACGGTATGCTCGTCATTAGTTTACTTGCTCCTTCGACAGTAAGAAGTTAAACTCAATAATTTCAAGACATTTCGTTTTCATACATCAATTTTGTAGAATTTTTTAATCAATAGGCTGATTAATTGAATCTTAAATATTGATAAGCGAAAAAAATCCGCATGTTTCTCGAGCAATAAGACAACCATTGTCAACCTTGGATTGGTCGGTTTCAAATATTTTTAACATGTTGAAGAGATCTGTGTTTCTAGTTGAAACCTGTGCTCTAAGGAGAATCATATATCTGACCACGAAAATTAAGACTTTAATCATTGTGCCCATGAACATTTCTAGCAAAGCTGGTTTAATCTTTGTGCACAGCCTGAAGTAACACCAAAGAAAATCTTAGTCTTCTTCAGTTTGAAAAGCTTTTGAAGATCTTTCTTCGAGTGCTGGGTTTGTTTGGATAATGGTTCGCAGCAAGATTATTATATTTCAGTCATAAAACAGTTTATTTTGCAAAAGATTAAAAAAAATATTAATATGGATGAAGCAAATGAAAACTGGTTTTCTTTCAGAAGAGAGCCTCACAATATGTATTCGACATCAGCCAGTCTGGGTTGCAACATCACATCAAATCAAGTCATATCAAGCTGCGACGATCATTACGGTGAGTGTTCACTTTCAATACTGAACATCTATTCATAATTCTTTAAGAAAAAAACTGTTTTATATCAAACAAAACGGGCTGTTAAAGGGTCACCAAGGGTTGCAAATGTAACGACAGAAATATCGCAGTATTTTGTCAACTACATTTGTTTATTATTATCACTTTTAAATGTGTTTAAAAATCTTCTGTGGCTATGATTCAATATAAGACAAATCTATTATGAATTTCTATTCATAACAAATCTTTTTTTAACAATTATCACAAACCTACTTTGTTTAAAAACTACCGTACACAAAAAACAAACAAACAGCCACATTATACGAATAGATACAATCCTTGTCACAGAAGCGTAGAGAAAAGAAGTAAGTAGGATTGTAGTATAATGTGAAAACAAAGACAGGATATACACCATTCGTATTTTCAACCAAGAGATCACATATAGGTAAAATATGGTAACAGAAACGCACCCCATTCCCGTCCTCACGTGAAAATAATGAGAATCAGCAGCACTATCCCTTTTTTGATTTCAATGCTAAAAATTTATTTTATGTCTGCTGAATACCAAATGCTAAAAAACTAATCTTTAGAAAAACAGACGTGCAACATGATATAAAATTAAATCTTTAAGATCACAAGGAGCTCTTCTTTCTATTCGTACATGTCAATTAAACAGGAAAAAGGTGTCCAATCTTTATATAAAAGATTCCCGAGCATTTTCTTAAGGTAACATGGATGTTTTTGTATGGATGTACTAAATCTTTTTGTTCATTTGAGGCTCGGTTTGAATAGAGGGTTTGCAATAAAAATTAGTTTTATGACCAAAATCGTCATTTCCATTAAAAGCTAAAAAGGAGTTTCTTTAAAACCTGTGTTATTAATTGCTGTTGACAAATAATAACACAGTAACAAATACTTAATAGTAACAAGACGGGTTTATGCGACCTTTAGCTACAATATTTTCCACTTGGAACACCCAGCAATTTCTAATGCATTTAGTATCTTTTATTTGCTTAACGAAACAAAATTACTACCTCTGTCCCTTTCACATTAGAACAATATTGATAGCTTAGACCAACATCAAACAAGTAACGCAAAATAAAATACTCCCTAATCTTATACACTGTTCTATAACTAAACCAATATTGTTGCTTGGGGGAGCTTTGGTGGCTGAGTTTGACCTTGAAAACTGATATCAGTGTTCCAAGACTTGCTGGCATTATAGAAGCGACCTCCAGGAGATGATTAACATAAAACATAAATTTCCAGGAAAGGCAGCGACCCAAATTTATCAACGACTGTGAATTCGTTATATCAAATGGGTACTTTATGCTCATTAGATATTTAGATACGATACTCAGATACTATCTTAGATACTATCCTAACAATCTTTTTTGGGAACTTGACACAGAAGTTGGCTGCAGCCAGACTAAGATCGTGTCCTGTGCCAAAACTTTGTTTTGAACTTTTTCAAACGTCCTCTGCACAACAGCAAAACATTAAATAGTCTTTATTTGAAGCAAAAAGTTTACGTCGATGGACAAATTCTGTTTGATAGGTAAAACAATTTTTACGCGGACAGTACAGAAATAAAATAAAAAGATGGTGGCAAATAGTGTCTACTGTGGAAAAGAGTCTCTAAATCTTATGGCTTTTTGGGAGAAAGGGTGGCAATGGATTTGGTTCTATGTCAAAATGCTTTATATTTAGTCATCAAATCAATATTCACCGCCAAAACACAGTCTCGTCCCCATAAAAGTTATTTTCAATAAGAGGTTTCTTCTTTCAACTAAACTAACAGTCTGTCATCTTATTATTGCATACAATTATTATCCGACTTCTATTCGCCCATGATACCCAGAGGAAGGATGCAAGTTACTTACGAATGCTACTTTTCAGCTTTTCTTTGCTTTCTTCGATGAAGGCCTATACTTCGAAAACAGATCTTATATGGTATTCTATGAATTCTTGAATCCCCAATATTGGATAATTTACCATTAAATGTATATCTTGCTTCCTAAATAAACAATGAAGCGTTGAGTGGTGCACCATTTGAGTAGCAGGTGTCAGTTCTGATAGGATATCTGAAAGATTCAGCCATGTACAATCAAAAGCATTAGCACTATTAAATAGCAATCAAATGTTACAGGCAAACAATTTCAGAATTACGATAGTAGAATTTTGATGAAAAAACCTTTACATATTTCACTCAATAATTTTAGCAGAAACTCTTTTCAAAAATTCAGCTTGGTGGGTATATATACAAACTTACTGTAAAAAATATTCGATAATAAGCCCGTCAAAGACCTATAACTGTTGTTTGTTGGCAGCTTTAGGAAAATCTGCATAGGTATCCTATACAAGAACGATTTATGACGGCTCTAAACTGGATGAGGCCTCAGTTCTTTTAGGTACTAGAATAAACTACATAAATTTTGCCTTTTGATAAGAGAGAGTAAAGAAATTGAATTTGGTTGCGAAGGAAATCTTTATAATGTCTAAGGGTGGAGAAGGACGGGTCAAAAATCTAAAAAAATCAATAAAGATGTCAAAATCAAATTCAAATTAAAAATTCATTTTATATTCAGCAACTTAGTTACAAATTTATGACAATAAGATAATTTTATAGTAATTTACATTCCATATAACTAATAGTTTTAACAATATATAGTTGCCTTTGAAGTTGAGAGCAACCGGATCGGTTTTCGAGATGTTACCATGAAAGAAAATTTTAGCTATTCTATAAAGAACCCTTTGTTAAGAATAAAACGACTGAGCTTTGACTGGTGGAAAAGGGAGGTACTTTATTAATATTGCAACAAGAAGTATAACAAACTAAACGAATTTTAAGTTGCATGATATAAAAATTTGCATGTACAGGAACTGACCTAGACATTAATCCGCAACAAACAGTCCCAATATATCAGAAATAAAAACCTTTCTGAATCTAGTAAAATTACTTTATGAAAAACCGCCGTCTTCTGTTTTTTATCGTTTCGATTGTGTTTCTAAAGACAGATGCAAAGTGATTCAGAAATTTTGAAGGGAAATAAATAATATATTTGTAGCAAAATGGAAAGCTGCCCAAGTATTTTCTCTTGCATCTTTTCACCCCATCCATCGTTTAGCTATATTTCTGAATTACAACTCACTATGTTAATCTAATGCAAGTACCTAAATAATGATTGAAGAATGCTCACAAAGATTTTTTGGTAAAACACAGTAGTTACTAGAAGGATAAAGCCTTTTTATAGTCTTAGCCACGACTGAGAGTTCTAACCTATACTATTACATGTTATACAAAAATGGATTAGAAAAAGATAAGGAAGATTTTCATGAAACTGACGATATATCTACTGCATTAACAACGAACTTAAAAAAATATAACAACGATTGAGACATTGTAAGAAAGGCTATTCTTAGCAAAGCGCTAAAAACAACTCCGGATACAAAGCATCCTGTGAAAAGATCTGGTGTTACACATATAGGCGTTTCTCAGCTAAACTTACATGAAAGAATACAAACACAATGCAGGGCCTGGAGAATAATGGGAGTTAACAAGAGCTAGAAAGTGAAGTTTCACTACAGCAGGTACTCTACAGAAATCTAAATTAGACACAGTTGGTGGCATCAATTAGAATTTGGTAAAAAATCCCGCCACATGAAATTTCATTTGAATTGAGATTACGGAGAGTATCTAAGCCACATCAATAAACAAAACATTGAAGAAACATGGCATCTTCTTGGTTTTGAAGTAATTGGTTGAAATGGCGCACGTAACGAATGCAGTTACTTTGACAAAAAGGCGAAGTAGTCTTGGAAATGGCCTCGATGTTGGCCTTAATGGCATGAAATTATCTTCAGGTATGTTGGATTAGAGAAAATACGTTAACTATGGCGCACAAAGGAAAGCCCTTCTTCACGGCACAGTAAAAAGTAAACAAGACCGTTTGCGATTACTTAACAAGCGAAATGATATGAAACAAATGCTTGGCTTGTAAATTAGACTTCAGTATATCAACGCTAAATAAGTATCAGGTCGAGCTATAGGGATAAACATAAAAGCACGACTTCAAATAACTTAATATAATGGATTGTGATTTTGTAATTTATCACTTTAACACAACCAGCTTGTTTTGGAGAAACTAGAATATTCATCTTAATGAAATCAAGTCTCGTTACAAGAGATTAAAAAGAAGTTATTGCAAATCATCTATAAATAACTCATCTCAGACACTTTCATGGACAAAAACATATCCAAACACCGAATTCTTATGGGTGTAATTAAGACGAACTGCTTTAGTTCTAAATTATCTCTCCTGATGTTTTAGTGATAAAGATTCACCGATATTGAAATCTTTACAGTTTCCAGCGTGTCAAGAACGCGTGTCGAGCAAGATAACGGAGGTAATTCCTCTAAGAAATAGCAACTAACTTCATCTTGCGGTCTTCCATGAGAAAGTAAAAATGAGGATAAAGGGGAGTAAGAATATTGTTTAGGATGTTAGATCGTCGACCAGGCACAGATTCGGCCCGCAACATTTAGTCTCGTTCAGTCCTTCTTAGATTTTACATCCAACTAACATTTAGAACATCTTAAAGAAATTCCTAAACTACAAGTGTGTCATAATAAACATTGCTCTGGTGGGAGCCAAGCTTTACGAAACATGAATACGGTTAAAAACATGGAAACTTAGAGAAACACAAATAGGATTTAAGTCTTTTTCGATGTATCATCTCCAGGCATTGTAAACACTTTCTCGTTGTTACTTGCGATAGATTTCCGCACAATTTTTGTTCTTTAACAAAACCTAGTAGTAAGACTCAGTTCTAATTTGGTTTTCAGGACATTTTCTTGGGTTATAATAGGCGATTTAGTTTGGAAAATTCGCTAAATATTAATGAGGATACTTAAAGACAGCTGCCACAAACTTTTCAGAGCATCGAACTACGGCTGACTTTTAAGTGTATACAAAATATAACAGAGCACTAATATCATCGACGAATATTAACTCATGTAGCAACCTAATTGATATTTCTCGCCAACTGAATATTCAATCAATTATTGATCAACTAATTGTGAGGTGATTAATTGATACTTCAGTGATATTGCATGGCATTGCAAGTTAATGAAAAGCAGAAAGCTATCAAATATGATTCTCTCTCTGAAGCCAGTAAGAAATAAAAAATAGAAATTTTATAATGTAATCTTAAGCAAGTGTTCGTTGCTTTACCAAGAAAACGAATAACAAATGGTTGAAATAACAACATCAATGTAATTTCAAATAAAGGAAATGTGATAGATTGTGCAACAGATGTTCATAATATGATCAACGCTGGAATGACGCGAGGGAAAATACACCAGTCTAAGCTACTGGCTGGAAAAGTTTTCTATGCTAACCGCAAAGACAGATAAACACCTGATCTTGAAACTTATTCCGCTCCGGTCTATTAAAAATTTTAAAGTTTTTGAGATAAAGATAAAGATATTGGAAAATATTGCTTCTTTTCACAGGTATACTTTTAAAAAAGGATAGAATAGTTTGTTTGAAGAATAGCTCTAGATTAAAGATACTGTGAATTTTAGAAGGGTGTCCGAAAGTGCGTCATCTTGCTGTCTCAATAGAACACACACTCAGTTGTATGGTCGCTTCTACATTAGAACATTAAATAGCGGACACCTCACCTATAAGACCAGTTTTACTGCTCGTTACAAGAAGATATCAGATCTCTAAATGTTTCTTCACAAGTAAAACTTAAATAGAGCGTACACCTAAAGGATCGCAGTTACTGTCCATTATATACTGACGTCCTTTCGTTTTGGCCTGCTTCTACAGTAAAACCTATACCTTTTAAGGCAGGGGCGGATCAAGAGTTAAATCTGACTGTCTTACAAAGAAGAAAAAAAGTATTCATAGGCTGGGTTGGTCAAAAGGGGTAGTCACAAAAAATACTTTTTGTAAAATGGCATAGTTATATAACAATGTTTGAATCATAGTTTTAACAGTCTCCTAAAGCAAAAACTTTAACCATGAATTTGTAGGTGCTTTGTATACATATTGTGTCTTGCAGATAAAAGAACACACTTTGCAAGAGAAGAAATCTTTGACCTTCGTGTATATTCCTTTTTACTCCATTACAAACTTAATCCTGTTGATTGTTTCAAGTGTTGTTTTATGAATCTCTGATCTATTTTCGTGCTGGGAGAATGCCTCATCCTAATCAAACACACCTTTATGAATTTTATCTGATATAGAGTTGTCAAGTGATGACGTCTCAAAATCTATTTTTAGAATTTTTGAAATTGTTTCCCCATAACTTGAAAGAGCATTATGAAATACTTTAAATTTACAAAATCAGTTGAAGGTATTACGAATTGGCTGAGATATGACCAGATGAGCACAAGCTCTGGCCCCATCAAACCTCTGTAATTTGGTCTCAGTTCATAACTTTATGACCTGAGTCAAAATAAAAGTAATCCGTTAGCAAACTTCAAATCTCTTATTGGCCATAGCTTACCCGATTTTTGACAAATTTAACTGATTTTGCATGTATGGGAGAATTTCATGATGTTCTTTTATGTTATATGGTCAACATTCAAAAATTCCAAAAATAATTTTCTTGTTACGTTACACTTGAGAACTCTATTGTGGCCCAAATCACATTAGGAAATATTTGTATTAAAATACTTCATTCACAGATTTTTGGAAACATTTGATCAGTGAAAGCAAGCAAAACTGTCATTTTGAATTATTGCTACCATTATAAAAGATAATGGTTCATAGACACTTTTATAGATTATTTACAGAAAGTAAATAGGTATCTTTTTGAAAACATCTAACCTGCATCTGGTATGAGCTTAAGCCTATTTTAATGCCTACATTTTTTTTAATAGCCGCCATTTTGCAACTGATTCGTCATTTTGAAAATTGGGAAAAAATTCAGAAGTCTCGAAGTAAAATTTGATTCTACAATGTCTTGACCCTAAAACCGGTTTCAGGGTCACTTTTACCTAAAAATGTTTCCGATTTTTTTGGTTTTAGACCTGTCTATCTTGACTGTGACTTTGTTTGAAGCCCACAAATACAGTTTTATTAAGTTCAATAAATGCCTATTCGTTGTTCTTATTGCTTCACAACTTTCAATGGCATGAACACTTTCCAAAGCGTGGTTAACAATAGGGTTCTTTAGATTTTGCCATCAAACACTCCTAAGCCTGGCACTGGATAAATAAAAGGAGAATTTCAAAAGAAGTTGAAACACCTGTCATAAAACTGAAGTATAGCTGCCTATTATGACATCACCGCGAAGCAGAAAAGAATTTCTTTACCGCAGCTACTAGTCAAGCGACCATTTTAGCAAACATCACTTCAAAGTCATCAAATTTAGAGACTATGGAACTGAATACGCTATATTAAAAAGGAGGTTATTCATTGTCAATTTTACATTGTGATACATTGTGTTATTGTAAAACCTCATTTCATACTAAATGAAGAATTGATCATATTTAAACGATATTAGGAAACCAATATAAGTGACAGGACATTTTTTAAATCATTTTGAAACAACGAGAGTTTGTCACAAATTCGTTGCTACTAGAATGACTTGACGATTTTGGAATGACGCCATACACAATCTAATTACAGATTTGTCACTACAAACAAACAAAAAATTATAAATCATTTAGAAGAGCCCTTGAGATACTGTCATTCATTAGTATTAGCGATGCTGGCTTGAAACAATTAAGCCTCCTTGTGAACTGATTTTTCTTACGAAACTAAGCTCAGAATTACCACTCAGTTTCTAAATTTTTTCTTAATTCCAGCACTACAATTTTTTATAAGTTTCGAAAATAACTACTGCTAAAACAAAAACGAGACAACAGAAAAAAGCACACCCAAAAAATCACAAGATGATCTCCGCTCTATTTATCTATGTTAAGTAACATAGAAAATAGGTACCCAATCGACCAAAAAATCATTTTCAACCAATTTTTAAAAGAGAAATGGTCAGTTCAAAAAGGTTATTAACTTTTTGGTCATCTTAGGGCTAGGGTCCTGACAGACCAGCAGAGTTGCTGTCAGTTTTCGGGTAGTTTCTCAGTTCCTGGATTCTTTTTAAAGGCCTTGACGGTAGGAATAAAGTGTCTGATTTTTAGGGTTTTTCATCATTAGGATGCGATGAACTATTTAATACATTGTTTTTTCTATGAAAAGACTTTCCAAGGCATGTGTAATCCACATTTGCTTTGCTGTCAATTAAACAAATGTCTTCGATATACAATCTCTTGAATAAACATTTAGTAAATTTTGAAGGCTACTTTTCTTCAATAATTTTGCGAGTAACTCAGAGAAAAAAGAAAATTTTTAAAGAATTGAAAATACTGGTCCACGCAGACCCGGATAACAAAATGGTAACTACGTCAGGATGAATTCGAAGACTGAAAATACAAATTTCTGATAATGATTTTTATCGGTTCTAGCAATTTTTTTTTAATTTAGTTTTTAATATCCCTGTTGGGCAACCTCAGAATAATCAAACGGCATTAAACCCACAGGTAATAAAAACAAAAGAAATTAAAAATGAAAGATGACTCAATGATTAAAGGCCTTAAAAGCCAAACCAGAAACAGGTGAAATATGATAGATACCGCAGGGTTTGTTGTCATGGAAATATGTGTAAGACAGATCTGTGCATGATGTGATAAAGATTTGAATTAAACATTAGTCAAACATATTGACTGGTATTTTTATAATAATGCTCTGAACCTGGCAAAATGTATAGCTTTATGTCAATAGAGATGCTTCGTCAGATACTGGGCTTGCTATTGGAATCTAGTTTCAGAGAAATAGGTCGTTAATTACTGAACTTTTTACATAAAATAAACATTCTATTAAAATATTGATAGAAGAGGCAAGATGTCTCCTGGGCTGTAAACCCTACATACGTCAGCGACTATCCTTTAGACCTGTTACATGGCTGTTCAACGTAAATGAACGCACAGTTGAGAGTTATAAAACAAAGACAAATTCTGGCACGAGTCTCAATAATGGAAGCAAAATGGAATGAAATTAAGCTTTGACATGAATTCACAAATAAATAAGGATATTCAGAAGTGATCCTAGGTGAATTGAATTGCATCTTTTTATGTATACTGACACCTGTTAACCAACTTGTTCGCCATTTAGATGTCAACATTACTAACTTCAACTATCGTAAAAACCGGACCACAAACATTCCAAGTCTCCAGGGCAAGAGGACAAACCATTTCGTGTTCTGGTAGTGTAAGTAGTCGGGAATAAAATTGCATTTGTCCATATTAACTTGCCAATGAAAACATTCAACAACCAATGTAAACTGCACACCTCACATCTCGACTAAAAGGAATGCAAAATTTCTGACAGAAGGGGGCGTATAAAACAAGCTATATCAAGTAATAATTTCCTTTCATTTCCTATATGGAGTTTTTCAATTCGTGAAAATCTCGTAATTTGAACTCTTTCGTATCAATGCCTGCATCACGGAAGCAAGTGGGACGGCAGGTCCTCTCCTACGTAAATTTAGAGACAGAGACAGGAAGATACCCCTTATTCCCGATACGACCATTTGGGTTGGAGAATCAAAATTGACCCACTCCATCACAGCTTGTCTCTTTCCATTACCGTTTCTTTTAGGCGACTTCTATGGAAACTCTATTTTCTCATGGCAAACGAAAACTAAAAATTAAAAACGACTCGGAGATAATGAAATTTAATGTAAACAAGATATAACAAACGTCATAACTATTTTGGGAAAATTTACCATTATCTTTCTTATTTAAGGAATAAATTGTGTTGAAATAAAATAAAATAAGACAAAATATATTTTGTAGATTCATGTTTATGGACAAACACAAGATGCATGATTTCTATTTTGTCAAAGCATTTGGTAATTAGATAATTCGAGATACTGTTTTGAATGCAGGAAATGAAAATTGAAATAATTCAAACTAGCACACTTTTTCTACAGTGTAAAAAAATTTGCCTCTCTTCCCTACCTTGGAATCTTTACCAAATTTCCCATGATGTTACTGACATCGCTCCACCTCCATGAACACAAATTAAAATGAATGGCGAACAGTATTATGCATGAGCTGACTCCAATACAGCTTCACCACCACGCACTAATACGCCAGGCTACATGATTACCTTTCATTTATTGACAAGGAATATATGGGAAAACGAGTGCACGAAAAAGCTTCCTGTTTTTGCATACATTGCAGCTTATCAAAGATATCAACATCATCACTGCTAAATATATTTTCATAATTTTACGACGATAGACAAAACTTCACTAGCAGTTCTTTTAATCTAGTTGATCAGTCTAATTCGCCTTTTAAAACAAGCCGCCATTCAGAAATTAAACTTATTAACCCGCTAGTATGCCATCTGCAGGGAACTTTGCTTACTAGTAAAGTCACTTCCACGAAGAAAGGCTCGAGTGAAGAGTATGCACACTTTGATACGGTAGACTTCTTCTCGTCCTTTAAAATCGGGTTTCCAAGGCAACATAAGCTCGCATCGCAGAATTCTGTTTCCAGTAGTTCGGTGTTCCACACTTTAGCTCGCAAAGTTTAACCAGGGCTCCTGGTTGAAAAAAGAAACCAGCTTCTATCCCCTCATTATCGTAAAACGCATTTAAACGTCAAGTTTTGCAGGTCCGTTTTTCCGATCTTAAACTAAGGATTGCCAAGGGCCGAATCAATGTGCAGGGCGACAGGGTTTGGGTTAGATCTGCAAAGCTCCTAGCAAAGATGCCTGAAGCTTAATAAGTACGCTAAGGTGCATGAATACAGCAATGCAAGATCCATAAGCCAGTAAAGAATAATGAATGCTAAAACTAAACACGGTAAAACCAAGTTAACAAATACAGCGATGGTTTTTCGTCTCTTTTTCAAAGGTTCAATCCAATTTTCGAGGCTGCTATAAATTTTTCGGTATTCCATATAAATTATGCATAAGTCGAATAGGTCATCAATAATTGAAAAGAGTCTATCAGCGACTGCAGATTTTTGAGTCTTCTAAAAACCTCTGCACAAAGGTAGTCTTGAAACTGTTTTTCTGCTTGCCCATACTTTGGGCATTGGCCAAGCTGTTGTTTAGAACGAAATCGGAGTTAAACTGAAAACTAGGTCAGAAAAGTCTTTATAGGCAAACAACGACGCACATTAGCTGGCACCTGCTACGCGCGGACACTGTCTGGATTACTCAAAACTTGTGTATTTTCCAGCTGATCTCCAGCCTACTTTACTACTGAATTTGTGGAATGCGGTCGTCTTATACACATGTGTTTTTCTTTTCATAGAGGCCTCGTGGAAGAGTCGCATGCAAGTCAGTGCACCAAATGACGCTGAAAACATGAGCATTACTGGGCTTCCAAACACAACAAGTGGAGCTACAATTAACGGGCCTATTTCATCGTCACGCAGTAACAATATAACTGCATTCAGATCGCAAAACCATAACACAACACCTAGTTCGTCGGAAAGAATCGTAATAAATGTATCTGGACTTAAATTCGAAACACATAGAGAAACGTTAGAACAATATCCAGATACGCTACTAGGTAGTCAAGCAAAGAGATCGCGATATTACGATGACGGTCGCAGGGAGTATTTTTTCGACAGAAATCGCCCTGCTTTCGATGCGATTTTATTCTACTACCAGTCATCAGGGAAATTATTACGACCACCCAATGTCCCCATGGATGTTTTTGCGGACGAAATTCGATTCTATGAACTCGGAGATGAAGTATTACAAAGAGTAGAAAGAGACGAAGGATACATCGAAGAGGAAGAGCCTAACCTACCACAGAATGAGTTACAGCGAAAAATTTGGCAGCTTTTCGAATATCCGGACACGTCCATTGGAGCCAGAATAGTGGCAGTGTTCTCTGTGTTTGTGATTACCGTGTCTATCGTTACGTTTTGCATAGAGACTCTGCCTAGCTTTAGGTACACTGAAGTGACAAGAACGGTGGGAAACATTACGAAAACGGAACGCATTGAAATTCAGGACGATAAAAAGATGCCTTGGTTCGCTATTGAGTCTGCATGTATAGTATGGTTTACGTTTGAGTACGTGATGCGATTCTTATCAGCTCCACAAAAATGCCAATTTGTCCGCTCCTTTCTGAACCTTATTGATGTTATTGCTATATTACCGTTCTATATAACATTACCGATGGAATCAAGCAGTGTTGGATCACTGGGCGTGCTTCGTGTAATTAGGCTCGTCCGTGTATTCCGAATTTTCAAATTAAGCAGGCACTCGCGAGGCCTGCAAATCCTGGGACATACGTTGCGTGCAAGTCTCAGGGAGCTGGGGCTGCTAATTTTCTTCTTACTCATTGGCGTCATACTCTTCTCTTCTGCCGTCTATTATGCCGAAGGCGGCGAAAAAGAGACCTTTCGGAGCATCCCTGATGCATTTTGGTGGGCTGTTGTTACAATGACAACGGTTGGCTATGGGGACATGAAACCTGTCACAGTATGGGGCAAAATCGTTGGCAGCTTATGTGCCATATCTGGTGTGCTGACAATAGCACTTCCAGTGCCTGTCATTGTCTCCAATTTCAATTATTTCTATCATAGGTGAGTATCATTAATACAATTTGATTATAAAATTCCAAATACGTGAAACGTTTGTTGCATTTGTCAGCATAGGCTGCAGATAGCAACGCGTTGAAACGCAACATAACACCAACTTGCAAAATGCAACAGGTATTTTTAACACACCACCGCTGAAGAGAAATAATCATTTTGTAGTGAACACAATTAGGTTAATTTCATTTCAATTAAAGAATGATACCTGTTAAGATCTTTTGAAAACTAAAGTTGTTATCAAACAGTTTGTGAGAGCAAATCTAACTAAATATCCATTTACCTAGAATGTAAAAGCCTACCTGTATAACTTCTAACATACCTGGGTGTGGCTCTTTGGCCTATATTATGCTATAACCAAGCCGGATTACTAACGCTAATCGAACAATTACAAACCTTTTCGAAGTAATACTTAAAATCGTTTGCAAGTTCTCATTCCAGTCTCGACCAAACTTGATAAAAAAACAATAACAAGGCGTTTATGGAAAGTACAACGAAAAATATCTGACTTCTCTTTGGTAGACCAGGACAGATAAACCAACAAACATGTCAAGTCAAGTTAACATCGCAGAGTAGAACTCCAGCTATCCAGATATAACAAAGTATAAGACACGAATGATCTTTTCGTTTACTTTCGGTAGGCAGGTTCGAGATTTTCAGACTAATGTCGATTCTGCAAAACGTTTCTGCACTTGTTTTCGCTTGACTCAACTGAAACAATCCTCAGTTGATGTGACGTTTTCTTGAAAAGGACATTCAGTGTCAACATAATAAAAAGAAAAGCCCCTCTGTTGAGCTATTGACTATATACCCCAGGTGGCTGGGCCTCAGCTAAAGAGTTGGTACCCTGCATGAGTGAGTCGATAAGTGAATGACCTTAAGAGGTGAGGGGAACAATGTTCGATCCAGTCTTTCACCAATACTCAGTTAACCAGGGTATTGGCTACAGGACCTTTTACTGACTAAGTTGACAAAAAGGATTCATACAAATCTTTATTCCTTTTGGTCTGGAAAAAGTTACTGTTGTTCATGTTTAGAGTGAGGCAATCGTTGTTGGTAGTTATCAAGCCTCCTGCTGTTACAGTTCTTAACAGAGTTAAAAAGTTCAGAGAATTCTATACTACTCATCTAAAATATAAGATTCTTGCATACAGAAGGACCATGAGAGAGGTACCTAATGATTGTGGTACCGAATGGGAAAAAAGGAATTGATCTTAATAGCGCTAAGTGAAGTTTTTGATGCGGTAAAATGCAATTCTTGATGACACAGAGTTCATAAATAATAAAACAAACCAAAAACAGTCATAAATTTTCGTGAATGTAGAGCAAAATAGCTTAGTACTTAATAATTCAACATCAAGATAAACATACCACCAAAAACAATTTCCAGGCTTTTCCAGGAATCAGAAAAACCTTTACCGCAGACGTCTTGCCAGGGTCTAGGATGGTAGATATTTCGGCATTATAACAAGGAATACTCAAAATTTGATGAAGAAGAGCTGAAAGTTAGCATATTAGCTTTTCAACATGTTATATGAACGAGCCTTAACCTGGATGAACGTACCAGGCTTAAAGTTCTTTCCTGCAAAGCATAAAATTATTGATTTGCGTTTAAACATACTAAATTGTTTTTGAAGACAAATAACTGATAAAGTTGTTGCATAAATAGAATAAATGATTAAAAACTAAGTGTCATTGGACAATACCTTCCTTTGTCATGAGAACATACATAGAAAGATGATCGTAAAATGAGCTACAGTTAATAATTTTAAAAACAGTTATAATAAGGGGATCAAATCTAAAAGGCAATTATTGATCATGTGAAAACAGGGCATGATCTATGAGATAATTTTGTCAACAAAGATTTATGTTTAGCGTCCAGTGCAGCAATATTTTCAAATTTAATTAAGGAAGAATTGGAGGAATATGACAGTTATCTAAAGACGGTAACACCAACGACCTTGAATAAGTTCCTTCTATGTTAGAGTAAAATATTTATATGAAAGCTCCAGAGGGTCGATCAAAATTAAGATTTGTTAGCAGGCACCTTTTGTTACATTCATATTATGTTACGTGCCAGATATGCGTCCTTAAACAACACTAAACAGGAGCACCAGAAAAAATAAACAACAGCCCGAGAAACAACTTATTTGGTTGCATTTCTGAATGAAATAGAAAGTTTGTTAAATGATACTTTCAGAAAAAAGGTACTTTAGAAATGTTTTGCACAAGATGAGGTGTAATATTTGAAGAGTTTGCAACTGTGAAGATTTGCAAGAAACCTAAATCCAATAGACAAAAAGAATTGCATTGCCAGATAAAAACAATTTATCTCAGCGGATAAGGTGATCGGCAAAAAGCAACATAAAACAGACATGGAATAAGCATAATTTATAAATTGAATGAGATTATCAACATAAAAATATTTGTCTGTTAGTTTTAATCATAAGATAACCTAAAGTCGTCTGGTCCATAATAATGTCTAGACAATTCTTTTCATCAATATCAGAACATCGGGTCTGATATTAATTTGAGCATATGTTAACCCATTCATTTTAACCTATAATCTGGATCAAATTCAATATATTCACCAACATAATTATGATTCATTGATAATTATCAATGAAATAATTTATTATATTCACATTATTGAATATTTTTCTCTTAAAAAATGTTACTGTTTTCCAAGTGTTCGTAAATTTTAACGGCATTCCTGCGCCTCATTTTTAAAGAGTTCTGTGATGTAAATTTTGAAATGTAAAAGATACCATTAAGATAAATGATAACGAATAATATCGAGTGAGCTAGCTTATTCTTTTGGAGACTGAAAAAGAAATACCTAAATTGTCAGCTGCTATAA
This sequence comes from Rhopilema esculentum, assembly GCF_057945365.1. NCBI lineage: Eukaryota > Metazoa > Cnidaria > Scyphozoa > Rhizostomeae > Rhizostomatidae > Rhopilema > Rhopilema esculentum. The sequence goes on along the minus strand of NC_142816.1, from coordinate 2,452,082 downwards.
TAAACGAGTTTTTAATAAACTACAACTTTCTACCAATCTTAATATTAACATATTAACAGTCGACCTTAAAACATAGTGCAATATCACATAGTATTACTTCCAAAACAAAGTGTTTGATACTGCTATGAAACAGAATAGATTCATAGAGAAAAATACAGATATTGTAAAGAGTGTTTCGATATTTCTTAATATTATCCTAAAAATATGTGTCATAGGTGTTTATATGTGTATATGTATCATAAGAAGTGATAATACTAGTTATAATTTAGCCAAGCAACATTAAACAACGATATCAAGAGAAAATAAAAGCAACGATTTATTCAAGTCCAATCCAAGAGTTAGTTGAATACTGGATACCATGAGGAACAGCACGGTGTTTGAAACAAAAAACCTGCAAGACTTTTAAGACAAGAAGCAAAAAGAGAAAAAATAATAAAAATTGTGAAAGATATTTAAATGATAACCAGGACTCTTATATTAACTCAAAGAGATTGGGTTATTTCACATTATCTTGGGTATAGCATTCAGTTAAAGTTTGCCAGACAGTTTGCAACGTTGTGACAGAAATTGGATAATCAAATCAATAACAGGGATTAGGTGCTAGCCAAAAATGTCGAAAATGACTAGTACTGTTTAATTATAGATTCCAAAATTGAGAGCGGAATGACCTAATGGGTGCAAGTTGCAACAATGTATCATATCAGACTTGATAAAATCTACCTAAAACAACCTTATTCCTTTCTGGTCACAGAGACTATTCATAGAAAAGATTATTATTTGACATGTAGCCTGTTGTATGTCAACAAGACCTTTGGACTTGCAAATACGTTATAAAATAATCAATGCGACCACAAGAATAACAACATGCAGTGATGGATGGTTTGGAAAACAAAGGCTCGATCAATGGCCAAATCCATGTTTGCAATGAAAATCTTTCTTCCAGAATTTGATTGGCATAGGCAGCTCAAGTCACAATAGAAACTCTGGTTCAAAGCTCAAAGCTACCAACTTTAGATTGCGTAATAATAGCTCAAAACCAGCGTCAGTCAAGAAAGAAAAAAGCGATTAAATATTTTCCAAATTTGCATCAACACAATTCAATGACGACAATCTTATTCCACTATGTTTGCCTAAAATGCAATAATATGAGACGAAATAGAAACAATATACGTTTTGCAACCTATCAAAGGTAGTTTGACCTGGAATGGAGCATTAGCATATCAATAGAAAACAAAAAATCTCATCTTATTCATTGATTCTTCTACAATATTTTTACGTAAGTCGAGTTTTAGAAAATTTCACAAAGAGAAACACTGTTTCAAAAAGAGAGACATGTGTTTAATTCTAGCAGCGACGTAGGCGATCATTAAGCGAAATTTAATGATCAACATAACATACACACAATGAAAAGTTTCCTCGCCTACCATGCCTCTTAATAAAGTAGAAGACAACCATAAATATAAAATAAAAAAGAAATGAGTGTGGCTCTTCAGCGCCATAATAAAAGCAAATATAGCAAAAGTCTTTTCTGATAAACGTTTCACGTAAATCTGGAGAATTTAAAATGTCACAGAAAGGTAAAAGACACTCTTCTAGTTTACCCATAGGACTCCGCTACCTCTTTGTTCAACGGTAGGATTACCCTGGTCTGGTTCCAGATCCTTTCTTAGAAATAAACATTATTGTGTCCTTTGTCCCAGACATTAAAGTATGCAAATTTTCATAAGTATATCTGAAACGTTTGTTTAATGACAAATGTGCTATTAGTAGTCTGTCAGTGAATGTGTTTCCTAACAATAAGCCTGTCTTGTCAATCACTTATCATAATAGATAAAAATATCTACAAGAATTTTGATATATAATTTGCAGCAAAGTCCGAATTATTCTGATAGAGAGAGTTTAATTTAAGCCATCTATAAAGCATGTTCAGTACGTAAACGGCGGTGGAAGTTTTAATTTTTGACCAACAGAGATCAAAAGTTGTGCTAATTGACTGATTACCTTCTGAAGTGAACCTTTTTTAGAATGCAAACCTAGGGACTATTGCAACTGTCCAATGTCCGTGGTCCGTTGTGCATTATCCGTTGCACGTTTTCTTTTGTCTGTTGGACGATTTCTATTGTCCGTTTTCCTTGTCCGTTGTCCGTGGACCGTTGTGCAGTATCCGTTGCACGTTTTCTTTTTTCCGTGGTACGTTTTTTATTGTCCTTTGTACGATTTCTATTGTCCGTTGTATGTTTTCTACTTTCCGCTGTACGTTTTCTATTTTCCGTTGTACGTATTTAATTGTCCGTTGCACGTTTTCTGAAGTCTGCTGACAGTTGTCTGTTGTCCGTTATACGTTTTCTATTGTCCGCTGTACGTTTTCTCTTGTCCGTTGTACGTTTTCTCTTGTCCGTGTACATTTTCTCTTGTCCGTTGTACGTTTTCTATTGTTCGTTGTTCCTTTTTCTATTGTCCGCTTAACGTTTTCTGAAGTTTTTTGACAGTTTTCTGTTGTCCATTTTCTACATTTTGTACGTTTGTGATTTTCTTGCTCTGCTATCTGAAGGCTGTAATTTCAATACTTTGGGACTGGAGACGAGCCTTAATTGGTATCACCTGTGCTCGAGCCCGTAAACCTGTAGGCTTAAGAAACAGGGACCTTATGCTCTAAACACTTGATCAGTTGATAGAAAAAAGGACATGAAAAGTTGCCTGACAAATTTTATAACATTATAAACCTTTTTTTGCAGAGAAAACGAGATAAGGGCCGCAGAAGCCAATAAAAAAGACAAAACAAAGCAACAGGCAGAGAAAAAGGAGCGGGAAGAGAGAGAAGAAAGAGAGGCCAAAGAAATGGAAGTAAAACGATTGCTTGACGATAAGAACAATAAAACTGATCAAAATGGTGGCATGAATGGACCAAGCTTGCACAGCAGCGAAAATGAATACGTCGAGCCTGGCAAGAGTGACAAGTTATCGAAAAGAAATGTTATTGTAAAAACGAACCCTGATGTGCAGCTTCAAATAGAAGAAAAACAAAATGATAACAAATTTCAATTTGAAACTGGCGTGTAAAGGCAAAATGTCATATCATTGTTACCAAATTCATTTGAAATCATCTGGTAATTTGGCGCAAAATGTCATATACTAGAGAGACCCCCGGCACAAAAGAATGAAAGAGGCGACTTTGATCTACAATGCAGAAGAATCGAAGACGTTAAAATTTCATTTTTAGATTTAGATTCCTGAAAGGAATGGAGTTAAAGTCTACAAGGCATTCAAGCTTTGTAATAAATTATTATTATGATATGATAAAACAACTGAAATTAAAGCTGAAAGTTCGTGAATGTACAAAGGAGATACAGCTTCACTTCAATTCAGTTGGTTTCAAATAAATACAACCTAGCCAACCCAACTATCATTTATGGAGAGAGAACAATGGAAAAGAATAAACAGCATATCGTCCACGAGGGTGATCAGGTCCAAGCACTGAAAGTTTACCGCGTATTACCGTGTGTTTACTGCGTGTTTACCGCGCAACGATTTGTTGCGCACTATGACCAGAATTCTGCTATAGGCAGCTCAATAACTGAAGTACATGAAAACAAAAACATGGCAGTCTTTACGAAATGCTTGATGATGCGAGAGACATGGTGTATATAAAAGAAGATTAGCTATTTTGCATTTTAGTATCAGTGATAAAGCTCACTATAACTTGATAACTTATAAATCTATCTCGTTTAAATCTCTATAAGCAAATCTGAGCATTAAAAACTAACGTGCTCCCGCCATCAATTTTATGACTGCTTTCAAATCATGCCTTTGTTTAAAATACTTCATATAGCCTACGTTACTTGTGAGATTAAAATTTCGTGAGGTTACCATTTAACACATACAGTTTACCATGTAAGCTGGCAGTTAATAAAAACCAAAGCAGATATAAACTTCACAAAACAGAGAGAAGAACATATGAATTTTACTAAGATTATCAGAAGCAAAATACAAAGGGAATTTTTGCTTTGGCTGATCGCTTGATTGCCATGGTTTGAGCACCGATCGAGCAAAAGAATATATTCAAAAGTAATGGTTACTAACCAACAAAATGTTTATAGCTAAAATATTTTCCCTATCATGTTTATACCATGTTGGTTTATTTATCTTTTAATAAACCAGACAGATAGGGAATGTAATAGATAGGTTGGAAAGATGAAAAGTTCCGAAATGAACTCTTTACTTCGATGTTCACTTTTACTTCCATCACAATAACCAAGTCAAATAGTTTTTTACGCAAACAAGCTTTCGTTCTTTCACGATTTTGTAACTAGAATTATAAATTTTAGCCCCGTCAATATGCGTGCAATTTCACCTCTGTAGTTTTCCTTTATGGCAAAATACTCTTTGCCATTAATCTTTGTATCTCTTGTCCATGTGATATGTTATCCAATTAATAACTGGCTAGCAGTGAAAGGAAATCATTTAATGGAGATTGTCGTCTATTTTTGACAGAATTGTGTTATATTCCCACGTTCATTTCTATCAAGATAAACTCAGTTCTCTTGTTTGCAGAATTAATCTAAAAAGTGTATTTAAAATATAAGAACTGCGTCAAAATCAAACTCTTCTTGTGGATTTCAAGAGGCACTAATAAGTTTTATATTTAATATCTTGCTGTCCTTATTTATGTTCGGTTACAATCACGAGTGTCAGCGGATTGTCAAACAAGTAGCGATTTGTATTTAATTGAAATTTATTTTAGAAAATAAAGTAGTCGCCCGCCGTGCAAAATGACTAATGTTCTGGCTAGTCTACTGTAAATTTGGTTAACACGGTTACATTTCTGAATTTTCCATGAGTATAAACTAATTTTTTCATTACCAACTACGTATCCTCACACAATAAACAACTGTAAATGGAGCAGAACGGATTATTGCAATCAGAATTAAAAAGTGAATGATACAGAAGAAATAATATACACAATACTACATGGTCCTGATATTGAATTACAGCTATCGGATATGACTGCTAACAAACAAAAATCAGGGAAATTAAAGGATCATGAAAAAATTGCAATCGTTTTTGAAAAATAGTTCAAACTTTTTCAGGACTTAATTTTTTACTTTAGATTGGAACAGAAGACTAAACTTATAATCTACATGTAATTTTTCGTGAAGCTAGTGCTCGTGATGACGATTCTTTGTCCATATAAAGTTAAAAATTTTCAAAAGGGACCTGACCGTGATAGTAGATATTTTTTCAGTCGAACTCTTTAGAGATTTCAAACTTAATATTGCCATAAAATCTACAATGGACAGATTGTATCAAAAATTAATCCAGAACAAAATTATGATGGTAAATCTTGATCTGGGCTCAAAGGAGTCGTACAAAGAAGTTTGGTGCAATTCTGATACGTTCGGAATGACGTCAGAGAAATATCGATGATTGTTTTGTCTAGAGTAAATGCCATTCAGCCATCTAAACTAAGATAATTGACTGTCAATATAAGAGATTAACCAACTTTCCACAAGAATTTCCACCATATCACACTCTTAAATTTCCATTTTCGGTTTTGAACTTGCCGTAAGCTCTCCCTCTTCTCAATTTGCTAATTGTATCACTACTGCTCACTTCAAATCCCATTGCCAAATTTTTATGAGACAACAAGCGGTTTCGATTTGTAATTTAAACCTTTTGGGACTTTATACCAAAAATCCGCTGTAAATGCAGAGTCAAGAAAACTGCTTATTCATTCTCTGGGTAATTTCCTCAAACATTGGAAACCTTCCTGGTCGTGGGCGTGGATTTTGGTTTCTTTCACTGGCCCTCCTCTTGATATTTGAATTGAAGGATGCCACAATGTTTTGGGGGCCTAGTTTAACATCCAAGTAGCAACAAACAAAAGTGATTCAACTACCTGCATGCCTTCACAATCATGTTTGGTTAGAACTTAAGAGACGCATCCTGAGAAAAATTTCTCCTACCTCCTGGAAATCAGGAAAACGCTCTTCTATACATTTTCTATGCAATTAAAGACAAAAAGACTACATGGTTTGAAAACGAAAAAGAATTCCTCAAAAAAATAAAGTACAGGTGAGCATCATACAATTCAGCAAAGAAAGAGAGAAAAAAACTTTCAATAGCAAATGAGGAAAACAGTGTGTTGCATAGCATGTTGGACCTCCCATCCTCTAAGACTTCAGTAAATCTGATTAATTTGTGAATTGTTTCTTCAGAGTTGGTCCATTCAGTCACTAATTTATTGGCTTTTTAATTCATTCATTCATTCATTCATTCATTCATTCATTCATTCATTCATTCATTCATTCATTCATTCATTCATTCATTCATTCATTCATTCATTCATTCATTTAATCATTCACTAGTTCACTTAGTCATTCATTCATTCATTTTATCATTCATTAGTTCATTTATTCATTCCTTCATTTCTTTATTCATTCATTCTTTCATTTGTTCATCAATTCATTATTCATTTATTCATGATGATACTATTTCAAGGCTGAAAGAACAAAGATAAGACAAGAAAAGGATAACCATCTGTAGTGCTGGAGAGCTGGAATGAGAAATTCCAACAACCTGTACCGATGTCAAAGTGCTGTCAATTTTTACTCTTTCTATTGTTTTGTGAGAGCCCTTTACTACTTTTAATTGCACACTTCTAATCATAACACTGCCCTTGAAACTTGGACAATACAGGACATAGTGAAGAAAAAGCATTTTACAAAGCATTTACTTTCTGAAAAAGTAACTTTCGAAAAAGAACAGTAACAATCAAAAACAAAGATCTTGGAAAGTTTTTATACTTTGAAGGATATGGACTAGATATTAGAATTTTAAAAAGGATAAAATCATCTGCTTATCATTAATGTAGCTATATTACTTTTCTTTTCACACTTTTATTTGCAGGCCAACATAAGTCAACTTGAGACTGGCATATTTTACCCTGCGTTACTAAATAAATAATGTATGCATGTATGTTTTTATGTACAAAGAAAAAGAAAGAAAAAATCAATTTTACCATTTTCACTTTATAACATTATTTACAATTGATACAAATAATTATAATTCCTCTATGTTCATTGAGTTTGTTTATATAAGAATAAACAAACTGAAGGCCTAAAAAGCCAAACAAAATTTATGAAAATAGTGTGTTTCCACATTCAAGCAAAGATTTTCTTCTGCAATAGTCAATGATTTTCAAATTTTAAGCCAGACCCATTCTAATGCAAGTTGCTGATGCAAAATGCACCTATGTGGTAAATTCAATAAAACCTTGTATCACCTTTGCCCTTTCCAGAATCAATTTCTTTACTGCAATCTCGACCAACTAGTATTTTGGTAGGCCAACTGGAGATTTACTGACCAACACATGAGGAATTTGGGATGCCTTAACCCCTACAAACCCCTCCTGGCTACACCTCTTCACATACTAAGCAATGATTAAGAGCAGAAAAAAACAATCTTGAAAGAATTAAGAACTTCTTGAAAGAACATCTGTGATCTTCTTGTTTTGGAAGTTAGTATTTATGCATTTATATTACATTTGATAGATTGATAGAGCAACTTGTACATTCACTATTCATTTATCAAAATTTTCTTTTTTGCTTGTTTTTATACGTGCGTGGGTTTTCATTTTAAATATCTGAACTGAAATGATAGTTTGATAATCTATTGTAGTTGGTTTGATGTACTGTATTATTTTAATAGCATTTGTATGTAGTGGAATTTTAAAATGAAATGAGCTGAAATGAAATGAACTGGAATTAATGTGGAAAGAATTTTCTATCAATGTTGCAACATATTTTGTAATTGGTCGTAAATTTGCCCTTGGTCCATGATTTGGTGATCGAAGTGAAGTCTTGATTCAAGAATTTATTGCATAGACATAGAATAAATAGGTATGAAATCAAGAAACTTTCTTTGTGCTGAATACAATCATATAAACAAAATGTTCTTATACTCACATCATATCATATGACCCCACTATATGGTGAAACATAGTAGGCAGTAAGAAATCTTGAGAACGTTCATCGAGAATTTTTTTAAGAATCTCAAGTTTAAGCGGGAAATTGCACGCTTGTGTTGTTGTTGATGTTGTTGTTGTAGCTGTATCCTTGTAGCAAATAGGAAAAGAGGGTGGGTCCATTAAAAGACAGATACCTGCAAAAACGCACCTTTTTTGATCCGATGTCCGCATAAGCGCACCTTTTTGTTCCAATAATCATTGACCTTGATATATTTTGGAAAATCCGTAATCGTAGCGATGTCGTTAAACGTTAACCGTACTCAATTTTAGGCCGAATTCGTTTAATCCTGAAAAAGGCTTATTTTGGGTTTCAATTTCAATATAAATTCTATTCCTAAGCTATACAAAACAATGTTTAATGACTACAGAAATACTTGCAAAAGTTAACAAAAGTACCCGAGAATGATTTTGAGAGTCGAATAAAGGCATCAATGAAAGGACAGATAAAAAAGCTTTTAAATATCTACAATCGAGGTCAAAAATTAATGTACAAAACGGAACACTAAAACAATCATGCTCAAAAGAAGTTAACTCCAAGGTTCAAGTTATATTATCTTTTTTGCTAAATTCTTCGACCTTTCTCTCTGCACATTACTGATTTCTTAAAACAGCAGTGAGGATAGCTCAGCGGCTAGAGACGCTGACATGACAACAGATCCAAGGGTGTTTAGTTTGAGCTCTTGGCGTGACCTTACTTTCATCTAGAGTGAGTAGAAATTCCAGTCGTAGGAATCAGGGGGTGTGGTCAAGAGAAAGGACAAGGACACTGCTCGTTAAGCACAGCTTCTTGCTGTCCTAACAAACTACCCTACTTACTACCTGAAACTAAGAAACTACCCAAAAAACCCATTGGCAAATGACTTCTTGTCTATGGTTTTTCTTGAAGTGTTTATGCATCAAAGACAAATTGTCACTGAAATTCATCCAATGCTCGCATTGTATAACATTGTACGAGTAGAAGGAGAAACTATGGATATTTTGTGCAGGTACTCTAACTATTTGGCAAGGATGGTAGATGATGTGCCATTAGCAGTTTCAAAACTAGACTGATGTGGAGAGAGCTCTAAATGTTGCACAAAGTAATACAATTAGAGGAACATCTTACAATGGAGGTGCTCAGTGGCGGCACCAAGGGGCTATAGAGGGTAATAGCCCCCCTCTTCACTTTTGTCAAAACACTGTTTGCATATTTCTTCTAAAAATGGATTAAAAGCGCTAGTTAGGGGTAGTTCATATTTGCTAAGGAAACTAGCCTGGTACAAAGCACTGAAACGAGGCAAAGAAGCGTAGCTTTACTGGCCACGCCTATTACCCTCCCACTCTGCAGTAGCTGGAACCGCCACTGAAGGTGCTAAATCTAAGAAACAGAAAAAAGGGACTTCTTAATATAAAATCCTGCACATTCATAAAATAAAATGAGAATCAAAGCAGGAGCTAAATCTATTCAATTTCCAAGATTAGAATAGAGTACAGCAAGTCTTTTTTGATTTCAAGGTTAGAGTTGAGTAAAATTGAATATGATTTGGTTACAATCTCTTGATTCGAGCACGAAAAGGGGTACTTACAATTTCAAATGATGATAAATTGTAATGTTGCTAATGCAAATGAACTTGTCATCGTTATTATGTTTTTTAAAAAAATTAATATTTGTTAAAACACCAATCCCCCCAGTTTTGAAAAACGATTCTTAGCGAAACTCTGTTTTCTACTTTTAACTGATTTTCCTATTTTAATTTTGGCTTGTTCGTTATTCATGATAATTTTTATGAATGAAGAATAAGCACATTATTTGAAAATTATGGCTGAAGTAGAATGAGCAGTAGAGAGTTATATCTAAGTGTATGAACATATACCTTAGTTAGAAATCTCAGAGCTAAATAAGGTATTTTCCAAAGAAAAAACCTAAAATTTAAACCTTGCCCGTGCAGTTGTTGTGCCAAGCCAAAGCTGTTTTAAAAATCACCGCTGCATTAGAAAATTTAAACCGTAAGTATATGGACACCTGGAGCTATATATTAGCAAATTTTAGATAGATGGAACTAGCCTCGCCTATATAATTATTTTACGTTGATTCAGGTTATGTAATTAAATTCATAAAATGCTTGCAATGTCTTTTTGTAACTTAATCACTTTGACACATAATAAGGATAACAATAAGCCTTTGAGGCAATAAGAGTATGAATTTTTGTGAAACATAACCGTTTCGTAGTGAATCACAACGCACAAGAGAGACATACCTCGAATAAATATAAAATTTTAAAATTGCTGCAAAATCTCACGAGAACTCTCTTTTTGATAAAAATCATTTGAACCTACGTTTTAGTGTTTATTGTCGAAGAAGCATAAAAATGAAAAAATGATGTATTTTCAGTCATAAAAATACTCAAATTGTGGCTCAATCTCAGTTAATTCACCAAGCATACTCGTATACCCGAAATCCTCACTTCTTCAATGTATTCAACATGCTGAAGATGCTAAAAGGGTGCGTGACATTATCTTTCCTAACTTTGCATTAGTAACATGAATAAGAAATCATGTAATATAATAATCGAATGTTTTAACAGGATAACCTATCAGTACAATATGTACTGTTATCATTAGGGTCCTGAGAGGTATAACAATTCTCTGTTTGACAAAATTTTGTATGCTCCAGCAACTCAAAAAGTCAATTCATACCGGTTCACACCTTTTACAGAGGGGTAAATCACTCTACAAAAATGTCGTACACCTTTTCTGGAAATCCTATTGTTTTAGCTGAAAATCCCCAGAAATCCTTTTGTTTTCGGTAAAATCTCGTAAGCTATTTGCTATCTGCCCCTCGCCTTTTACTCTATTAAGCAAAGACAAAATAAAGAATAACTAAAATGCAAGTTGTTTAGAAACGAAGCATTCGATCTTAGGAGTTATTGCGTCATAAATGAAAACTCAAGCGGAAAACAGGGAAGAAATTGGCATCCACAAAATCTACATTCAGTTCAGTTTGGAACAAAAAACACATTTATGAAAAATAATTCCTTTTGCCGTGAAAGAAGAGGCTGCAGAAAGAGACATCCAATGACTTGGAGGCAATGCTTTAAAAAATACTCACTTTTAACTTTGGGACTTGTGTTGCCATAGCAGTTGGCTTTTTCTATAACACTTTTTAGCCACCTTTTCCACCCAAGTTATAATCTTCGTCAAAGAATTCTTACTTAAACTATCAGTCTCTGCATTATTACGTTCATTTGTTACGGTGATTGTTCTAAAATGATAAAATGTATGTAACTACATTCAAGATTGATAAAATGTTTGACAGCACGTTTTCTTACGAAAACAATCCAAAGAATGGACTTTTTAATACCATTAGGCCATAATCAGTGTTATCACTGTTATCTAATGCTACATTTAAAAAATACTTTTCACTTTTGTTCTTCGCAAGTCTCTAAAACATTTATTTTCCTAGTTTAATCCATAAAAAGGGAAAAGTTAACTAGAGATGAAATTTAATCGATCTCAAAAATGTCTAAATATTCACGAATGTTCATAGACACGAAAGTTTTATAACAGCATTGTTTGTTCGGGGGAATAAAAACAAATACAAATGTACCTAAATCATTTCATCATTTCTTTCTTCTATTGGTGAGTTGCAGTTTTCATAATTTTCTGACAAATTATGACCTAAAACATTTAACAGCAAATCAACAGCAAAACCGGATAAGAATATAAAATATGTAAGATTATATGTAATATTGCATGTAATATTAAATTCTATACAATGACAATACTTGTGTGTTTTGCTGGAAGAAAATCAATAGTGTTGCTAAATGTCATCCAAAATGTTGCAAGTAAACTTCCAGTTCTTTGGCTACTTTTTGGCGATGATATGACTTTAGTTTGGGTTCATAGCTACAAATGCGTTGCTTAAAAGTTGTTGGACAGTATGCATTGAGATGCCCAAGAGAAGAGTGCGAGATTCAAAGAAAAACGAGAGACGCATTGCTTTCCAGCAAAGCTTGGAGCGTATCCCAAAATTTAAGTGTTAGTTTCATGGCACAGAAGCCATTCGTTTAGTATTGACATACACATTATTACACCAAACTAGTGCATTTCGATACAATAAAATGTTGTAATCGAGTGGCAGATCACTCCACGAAAATTCCCAAAAAAATCTTAAAAATCCTATTGATTTTAAACAGTCTAGTACGCTTTTTGAAAAGAGTGACACACCTCGCGGTTTTAATTCATAGTAAAGTAAAGGGAACCGCGCACATTGGGTACCAGCTCCTCCCTCGCTCTTAAAAAACTGAAGCCTATGGTCTTGAACTACACCTCAAGGTTAGGGGTCTGGAAATCTTATGCTGCTCAATAGAACGCCCCCTCTCTATCTACTTGTCTTCTCCAAACCGTAAATGCTTCTTATGTCTATCTATGGTGCAAATTTAAATGCTTCTTTTCTCGTGAGAAGCCCATTCAGCTCCTACCAACAGTAGATGGATAAAAAATTAAGCAGGTTTTAATTGGAAAAAAGAAATTAATGACCTTTTAAAGCTAGCTCCATAACACAATACTGACAAAGTTTTAGAGGTACAGCCACGCTCTTTTCAAGCGATGTTACTTTAAAATCAGTATACATTGTGAAATTTATGAACGCATGACAAGCCGCCCGATCTAGGTTCATTCGTAACAAAAAGGATTTTACTACGCCTAGATCAGGTATGATTTTTACCGTTACTTAGTAGCATTTCTGGTTGCCAGGAAAATGATAATTTGCCTAGTAAAATGTCATTAGCTGTAATCTCTCTCAGTGTAATTGTTAGTTTCATAATCTCCCCCTCTCTGACGTAAACTTGCTTACGCAGACGAGGGATGCTAAACAAATAATGAGATTACGATATTCACAGATATTCAACACGAAGGAAGAGAGTTAGGGTCCTAGAGTAATTTTTAAGCTCATGCGTCTATTTTACACAAGATGTTTCAATTTACTATGTCATTGTCATAGATTTCTTTCGTTTTATACATACAAAAGATTTCTTAGAGCATAAATTGAAAATTTATTTTTCTAACCCCCGAATCAAAGGACTTGCTATTTTTTAAAGGAATGAAAGGAATGAATGAAACAAGAAAGGAAATGCCAAATTAAAATGAAAAAGACAATGATACTTCCAATCAGTCGATATTGCAATAGTTCAAAAGTTTTAATGAAATATTTTTAAGCAAAGCAATTTAAACTATTTTTCGTATTTTTTCGGTTTGTAATCAGATTAAAGCATAAAATTTTACTCCTTTCATGAAAATGTTAGCAAGAAAAGAATTTTAGCAAGCAAAAAATTTATGGATCTTTTTGGATTCCTGGTTAAAGAATGATTAAAGAAATTCATTGATAATATTCAACTTTCACAGCTACAGCTTATGAAAGACATTGAACCATTCATCTGGTCATTTAGATAGATAACAGAATGCCCCTCAAAATCTTCACTGTTAATTTGATGCTTAATATTATCTACCTGTAAAACAATTTATCAGCATTCATATTACCTGGTAATTCATTGTTTCTTTATCATATCTAAAGCAAACAGATTGCTAGTGTAATTTGCAGTTTAATTTTGTTTAGTTTGTAATATACCTAAGACAAAATCTACTCTAAAAGTTTACTTTCAACCCATTCCGTACATTTAAGAACAGAAATCTTTATCAATTTACCACAATGATTATTTGTTTATCATAGTCTTGCTGATTAGCCCCATTTTCGATCATTTGCCTAATCCCAACACAAAACGAATGGCTATTTCAATGATAAAAAATAAAGAATTAACAAGAGTAATGTTGAAGCCAACATTAATAGCTGAATATCTTCAAGGTAAAACAACAGCTAACAATGAATGAAATATATTATGGTAATGTATTTAAAATTGCCGACATAACTTGAAGAAGGAAGGTGATATATTTAGAATGGCCGACACTACTTGAAAATGGAAGGTTATATATTTAAAATGGCCGACATTACTTGAAAAAGGAAAGTAATGCATTTAAAATGGCCGACATTAATGGTCCCTCCATTCGATACCAATATACCTCGTGATTCCTACGCCTGGAATTGCAGAGAGTTGGCGACTCTTCTCATTCTGGGTGGAAGTCTGGGCATGTCAGGGACTCAAACCCCAGGAGTTCTAACCACTGAGCAACTGAGTCATCAAACATTGCTGCTACTGATTAGAAGAAGGGCTACTGAAGTATTACTGAAAAGGGCTACCGATTAGAAAATTACTTATCTTTCTAATGTAAAAAGTAGTTTGCAGACACATTTTTGTTATCGCCGTTTGTAAAATCATAAATAGGTCATCTTGAATAAGTGTTTATTGTCTAATTCACTGCGGTAAACTTATGCAATGGATAACTCAATAGTGAGTGCAAACTTTTCTAGCTCAATAGTAACTAGCGAAATAACAGTGATCTTTTAATCAATTCCACTTAAAAACTGGAATATCTAAAACAACCTTAAACATGTGTTACATACTTGCAAAAGTAAAGGGTATTCTACAATTTGCTTTCGAACATTTTTAATCTTTAAAAGTTCCAAAAGTAGCAAATTGCATTGGAATTTATCCATTTCATTTTGAGGATCATATTAAATAATTTTTGAGGATCTTCATGAACGCTCGAAAAATTATCTTCTTGATCTTTAAAAACTATACTATGGATGTACGTCACAGTCACGTGTCATTCTAGCAAAGTTTTCTATTTGAGATTTACTTTAAACTCCACGTCTTGGAAACACAGTAAAAAAAGTGCTTAATTGTGTCAGGAAAAAGAAACAAAAATGCAAAACAAAGATATAGCTTTTAATTTTTAGAATCACTTTAGAATCAATTTTTAGAATTTTTAGAAATTATCGTAAAATCACTTGGAAACAGAAATAGGCATACACAGGACCTCGATCTAAAACAACACACACGACCTAAACTTGATAAACAGCTTGTTGATATTGTAGATAAGGTAAATGTTTCTTTTTCTTGCCAAGCTCTTTATTATCTTTAGTATCAACTCATTATTTGAATGTTATAATTTTGGTAACTTCAATCAAAAAATTATGCTAGAAAGTGAAAAATTGCTTATCTCAACCAGGAACTTTGCAACAACTTCTGGCATTTTGTTATCCGGAGATTTTTTATATTCTAAGGAATATCTCTTTGTTATCCGGAGTTTTATATTTAGAGGAATATCTCTTTGTTACCAGGAGTTTTATATTTAAAGGAATATATTTTTGTTATCCGGAGTTTTATATTTTAAGGAATATCTCTTTGTTATCTGGAGTTTTATATTTTAAGGAATATCTCTTTGTTACCAGGAGTTTTATATTCTAAGGAATATCTCTTTGTTATCCGGAGTTTTATATTCTAAGGAATATCTCTTTGTTATCCGGAGTTTTATATTTTAAGGAATATCTCTTTGTTACCAGGAGTTTTATATTTAGAGGAATATCTCTTTGTTATGCGGAATTTTATATTCTAAGGTATTTCTCTTTGTTATCCGGAGTTTTATATTTAGAGGAATATCTCTTTGTTATGCGGAATTTTATATTCTAAGGAATATCTCTTTGTTACCAGGAGTTTTATATTTAGAGGAATATCTCTTTGTTATCCGGAGTTTTATATTCTAAGGAATATCTCTTTGTTACCAGGAGTTTTATATTTAGGGAAATATCTCTTTGTTATCCGGAGTTTTATATTTAGAGGAATATCTCTTTGTTATCCGGAGTTTTATATTCTAAGGAATATCTCTTTGCTATCAGGAGTTTTATATTTAGGGAAATATCTCTTTGTTATCCGGAGTTTTATATTCTAAGGAATATCTCTTTGTTACCAGGAGTTTTATATTTAGGGAAATATCTCTTTGTTATCCGGAGTTTTATATTTAGAGGAATATCTCTTTGTTATCCGGAGTTTTATATAGCAACATGACGTGTTTGATTCTATGACTGTTGATGCAAAAAGCAGTGATATTCTTAGATACGAATTCGTTCCAAAAAGCCAAGTTGTAACCATTTATTCAAGCCATCTATACTGCCAAGAAAAACAAAACCAAACGACTCGCTTTAATCTGGAAAGAAAAAAATACTATAGTAGCTGATGAGACCTTACATCGACAACAAATTCATATTATTGAAAACACTGCACGTCAAAAACCCTGTTTATTCACGCGAATCGACTTTTTACAAAATCTCTGTTGTGACTTTACTAATTTTCTGTGGAACTTCGACCTACGACTTAAATCTTTTGTGTAGTTATTTACTTGTCCAGTTATATTTAGCTTAATTTTAGATCGTCTTCACTATGATAAAATGCCTTTGGGTTGTCATTGCTTTTTGCACCCTTTCGTATTCTCACTGTAGTGTTGTAAAGTGATCCATATAAAAGGTCTTAAGTAGTTTCTTACTGTAAAGGTTTTTATTAAATGGCGAAAGATCTAAATATCCGTGCGTGTTTAATGCCGTATAGGTAAAGGAGATTGTTTTGCCTTTTCATACATCCTTGTCTATTTCTCCCAAAGAACTTTGCTGTCATAAAACAGGGTCATAGAGATAACATTTTCATAACAAATCACCATTGGCCAACCATTTTGTTAACAGATTCATTACAATCTAGAATTTAGCAAACCCAGCACGAAATGCAATGTGTCAGAAGATTCTCTTTCCTATAGTTAGGACTGATAATCGATCTAGCAAGAATATCAATTTTGTTAATAGTTTCATTAGCCATCAAGAGCTTTCCGTGGTTTCAGATAATAGGAAAATAATAACTAGATAAGAATAAAACTTAGTGATTGAAAAAGATAAGTTGCGAAAGGATGGCAAAATGGTCAGCCAAGTCTCTATTTCTGGACAACTTGCTTTTTATCATTTCTAAATTGCCCCTTATATCTTAACTCATTCTTTCTTTCAGGCTGGTACAATATCTATATAAACAAAAGCTAATTAAACTTCAATAATTCAAATAATTATCGTACAAAATAAATCATACATAACCAATGTTGCATATGTATTGCTCAGGTCACAAGTACAAGTACAGTTAAACGAAGAATTCTCAATTTTTCAAAATTTCTAAAGTTGTGGAGTATTTTGATTCGTTGGGGATAGAGTCCCATATTTGGTTTTTTCTATATGAAACAGTATTAAGTCTAAATAATTTGCAATGTGGCTCCGTTGTCTTCGAATTGAGAGATTCTAGAGTTATGCGGATATATTCATTCTTTGATATACTTCACTCTATAGAAGATGGAAGTAAACCTTTAAATTTTTTCTATATATTCCTATTGCAAGATCTGGTAAATTGTTCATGAGAAGCGATTGCTTTATTTCTTATCAAAATTTGATTGATAATAGTTAGGAGCTAATATCATTGCCCTTTTTATCCTGTTTACCAGGCAATTTCTTTTTCTAAAAAGAAGCATCAAAAATAACAAATAATAAATTTTTGACAAAATTAATGTTATTGTTGAATATATTCCCTTAGATACATTGATATAAAAGGCGGCCCGGCTAGGGCATTTAAATTCTTTCCTGCTTCTTCACAGACGTTTTTGATACATTCTTCTAATCTAATGTGTTGGATAAAGTTACTCCTAATAATTTAACATTCTTACTTTTTTGATAGTACAATGATTGATTTGGATTTTTTTATTCCTTTTTATTAGTTCAGTTGACTCTTAAAGATGTAACATACTTTTAATGCCGTAAAGTGCCAAAACCATTTATCAACTGTGGCTGCTTCTGATTTTAGGTCACCAGTTTATTTACATTAGTACTTGGTAAGCAAGTTGTATTGTCATCGGCGTAACTGCATAGGTTGCTTTTGTTAAAAAGAAGTTATATAAGGTTTATGAAAACTTTGAAAAGCAACGAGCCTAAGATTGATTCTTGAGGAACTCCCTGTCTGTTCTGACCATATCATTAAAATCGGATTTCTTTATTCATTGTTCTCTTATATCTAGATAACTTTACATAAATTCCTGATGTTTCGATGTTTCGAGCAGAGCCAGTTATCAAGCCAACAGGCAATGCACGAAACGTCGTTGATAAATTCTATGTTTTTCTCTTTTTATGATTTTAGTTTAATTTCATTTAATATTGTCACATTATTTTGTACAGCACGCAAGCTGGCAAGCACGTTTTCCTATAATTTTGGTAGTTTGCTTCCTTTTACTCAAAACCAGTTATAACGTGTTAAATGGCAAATATTTTCTTATTCAGCGTGATCACCTTTCTTCGAATTCAATGAAAACATAAATTTCATAGTCCCTTCAATGCATGAAGTATATAATGAACATTCAACAAACGAAAATCATGATCTTCTTTCTCAATTTTGCTGCCAGGATTTTAGAAACATTTTGACCAAGTCTCAATATTATGCCTATAATAAAATTTTTGATGGAGTTACTTTCCTATATGGGCACAGTGGCCTGATGATCACAATAAGCGAGAAACCCAGACCGGCCACTTAGAACGGCCCTGATTTATACACTAAAATTGTGTACAGCTTTGCCATTCGAGCACTTTGCAACAGACAGGTAAATAGAAATTTTCATGCGAAATGTAAAATAGTCGATTCCTATAGACCAACAACTCAATACTTCTTCTGGTGCAGTTTTTATAAAACTTTCAACGTAACAAATCAAATGGGGAAATGAGGTTCGGTACAGAATTCTGTGGTATCCCTAACAGTAGCCGTTTCTTTGATGGGTGACGCTTGAGGGAAATGATATAACAGGCTTGTATTGAAAAAAGGACCAACGACCATAGCTTTTGAAGACGTAGTAGAAGTCTTTTGTCGACAAGGTCGTCACCAAAATAACCCCAGAATACATAAACATATGATTTCCTATTTTTCAGCAGCAAGAGTCGATCAATAGTATCCATAAACAAGCACAAATGGCTCAAATTATAGAAGAAGTCTTTTAACTAATGTTTTTATCAAAATTGTTTACCGGAATCAGAGTAAATCCCTATAGTCAAACTATAACCTTTTATCACTGTATTCAAGACAATCTCACTCGACCATTCCTCTAACCCAATCGTCTATTTAACTCATTCGTCTATCTCATAAGTCCGTTTACTCTATATTTGTATTCTGAGGCTTTATATCCAAGAAACAAAGCTACGTTTTTATCTTTCAACTTTTCAACAAAAGAAGAATAATCTAATTAAATATTTAAAGATAATAAAAGCTTTTTAAAATTTAACATGAAATAATTTTGTATATAGCAAAAGCTATTTAATTTATTGAGTTTTATTCATTTTTTCAGTTTTGAATGCACGATTTTTTTCACTTTTAAATAATGAATTATAAATTAATTGTAGGGCAACTTAAAACCAGCCTTTGATAAAAGGAAGCCCTTCCTAAGTTATTGAAACTTAAAAAAAATTGAAAGAAATGAAACTTGGTGAAAGACAATATGCAGAAAACCAGCTTCAGATATTGTGAAAGCATAGTCAATTACTCCTTGTTCTTCTACAATAGAGCTCTAAATTGATGACGTCACAAAAATCAATTTTTGGAATTCTTAATTCCATAACTTGAAAGAGGAAATACTTTAAATATACAAAACCAGTCAAATGAATTGGCTAAGATATGACGACGTGTGTACTGGCTCCTCTCCCATCAAACCACTGTAATTTCGTCACTGCTCATAACTTTATGAACAGAGCCAAAATAACAGTGATTCGCTAGCAAGCTTCAAATCTTCCATTGGCAAATCTCACCCGACTTTAGACATGTTTGACTGATTTTGCATATTTTGAAGTATTTCATGAATATCTTTGATGCTTTGTGGTTAAAATTTTAAAAAAATCTAAAAATAGGTTTTGGTGACGTCAGACTTTAGAACTCTAGTCTTGCAAACTTTAATGAACAAGATCAGTGAATGTAGCAACAGCGTTTGGCTTCGACCTCAATATCCTCGGAATACATAAAAATGCCCTGTTACATATTCTAAAAGATGCATTCATAGTGCAAAATAGTATTCTCGCTTATTAAAGATTAATGTGGTGGTCTATTTTAGGCACAGATCGCGTCTATTATCCTTTCTAATGAATACTCATGGTGGCTCATTGGAAGAAATGTAAAGAAAAACCAATGTCATCTTGTTCTGTTTTGAAGAGATTACGATAAATGTCATCGGTATCTTTTTTTCCTAGGTTTAAAAGATATTACAATCTAATAGATTGAATCTATATGACCTTGTTTAAATCTATGCCATTTGTTTATGATATTGTAATTTATTGCATCAATAGGAAACATGTAAAGTTATAGAGCAGACCGGGCTACGTTTCCTATGATGCGCATACTATGTTGCTGTGTTCCTACGAAAACTAAGCAGAGAAAATGCGAAGGACGTCAGTCCTATCTTCAAAAATTGCAGAAAACCATCATAGAAGCATTTTGCTCACGGTTCTTCGAAAACTGAAAACCTATTACTATTTTCCTTTAATTCATTATATGCTCTTAAGTTTATTATGTGCATGCCAGCCTTGAAAATTTAAAAAAGTTAGGTATGATATGTTCAAACTTTCAAACAGTTGAAAATGATTTATCTAGACCTATCCCAAGCCTTGGATCGTTAATATTTTTTATTTTTTGTCAACGATCTTCCTTACTCATCAAAATTTGGGAAGGCTTAAATGTATACAGACGATACCAGCATTTCCTACCTGTCGGACTCCTTCACAGATATGAATAATGCCGTCAAAGAAGATCGCTTTAAGAACTGGCTGGAGGGTAACAAGTTATCGCTGAAGGCACCTTGACGCAGAGCATGCTAGTTGGTAGCCAAAATTGACTTAAACGGATCGGCCAGACTTCAACCACAGAGCCAGCCCTAAAAATGGGAGAGGAGCCAATCTCCATAGTAACACATGCAAAGTACTTTGGTGTTGAGATCGATCGGTTCTTGCTTTGGAATGAGCATTAAGCATTATTTCCAAAGGAATAGAAATACTGAAATTCTCGAAAGATTTCTCTCATTACTATGCATCCAGATGATGTATAATGGGCCTTGTAAAACCGTACTTCAGGTATTGTTCACGTGCTTGGAGGTAATTGTTGCATAACAGCTATTCATAAATTGCAAACCTGCAGAATAGAGTAGCTAGGGTATTCACAAATACCCCCTACAGGCACCGCGAAGCGTGGAGAAAAGTAGTGGTCTAATAGTGCGGGGCCTAAAATTGATTAAAAAGAGGTTGTACTAGTGGTTCGTTTCTTGATATTTTGCAATTTTGCAAAAGTTAGGGGTTGCTAAAGCCCCCAAGCCCCCTGCTCTGCGGTGCCTGCCCTATGACACCTCCTTGCCACACTTTATTAATCAACTTGGCTGGCTTGATGTACAACAAATGATAAACTATGAAACGGCAAAGATTCTTCACAAGCCACTGCAAAGTCAGGTTCCCGATTATCTAAAACGTCTGTTTACAAGGGTCTTTGAGATATGCTAAAGAAAATTACCAATTCCCAATTGGATTTTGACCTTCCCTGTATTGAAATAGCATCCTTAGGGCAGAAGAGCTTTTCATTTAGAGGTGCCAAACTTTGGAACAAATTGGGCTCTGAAGCAGAGGCAATAAATAGCCTCTCTACATTACGTGAAAAACAATAAAATATGTTTTGATTTCTATTTCTTGCCTCTGCTTCTCTAATTTCTGAGTTTCTCAGAAACATATTAAACATTCTTTTATTTCAGAGTTTAAACAAATTTCTGTTTTGACGCTAACAATTTCGTGCTCCGAAATAACTTGAAACACTATGAAGTTTCGTAAAAATATTATTTCCTCAGCATCGAATGTCTTTCTATATCTATAATTTCTTTCTCCCAAAAGTTGTTTGTTTAATTTGAGCATCATCTTTTTTAGCTTGTTTGTGTTTCATCATTTTATCTTTTGTTCGTTTTCCCTTGCAACGATTCTTTTTTCATTTAAGTAGAATTCTAGAACTGCACATTACAAAAGCCCTGCAGCCATTCTTAATTAACTCCTTCTGTTAGCTTTGAAGTGAAAAATAAAATAAAGGAGAATCTTCTACATGCAGATAGTATGAAGGGCCGCCTAGAGGGGGAGGGCAAGGGAGCAAATTGCCCCAGGGATCGAGGGTCTGAGGGGCCCAATAAAGAAATGAATTCTGTTTTAAAATGGAATTAATTAAATATAACAAATATTATGCTTGAAAATAGTAGAAAAATTTAAACGAATAAATAAACTTAAGCTTATCTAAAAAATGTGGTTGCAAAAATTTTTCTCAGGGTGTCCCGTTTTCCGGTTTTTGCCCAAGGGCCTCAAAAACTTCTTGGCGGCTAGTACACACTAAAAAAAGCGGGTATTGATATACACCAACCAATAGCACCAACATATTTCTAAAAATGTTTTTTCTACCGACGTTTGAATTTAGTTGGTTAGCAATAAGGAAGCTATAATGTTCTAGAGAGACATTTGATTGATAAAAATCTCAGAAAAATATAAATTCAGTTTCAATTCATTGTATCATAATTATGTTTGAATCTAAGGTCGGAAGATTTAATATACAGCTCATGCATATATTTTGATACGAAGCTATAGTTTTTGAGTGAGAAGAGGTTTGAAAAATATTCATCTCAGATATAACAACGTATCAGTTTAAATTCAGTTTGTTTTTAGACTTTGTTTTCATGTACAGTCGGAATACTTTTCCCTGGTATCTTTACACAATCGCTCAGTCCACTAGCATTTCTAATTCAGAAGTAGCCTTACACTGCAATAGCATTGGTTCTGTATATGGTATCCCTTGGAAGCTGCTTGATACTGCTCCTTCGTGACCGACCAAGGGCGCGCGGAGCATTGTTTGCCTCATTCATTGGTTCCAGTCTCGTTTCCGAGGGTATCTGCAACATCCTCGAGGCTACCTGTAGCCTATAAAACCAGCTGTCGCACTCATGGTCAAGGTAATGCTGCGAAAGTATACTAGTATGGAAGCTGTTCAGTTCAGCCTTTAGCCCAAATGAGGTTCCCTCACTCTTTAATTCGTATAAACAATCGCATACTTCATTTGATGGTTGCAGTTTATCAGTACAATCATTGACACCATTTTTATTGCAATATACACCAATCTTGCCGCAATCGCTGCACCTGAAACACCTACTGACTCGAGCAAAATCCTTGTAATCATTGCTGTCACTACCACACAACATTGGACAATGCTCTTCACCTCCAAAACCGTTAGCAGAAAATATCTGTAGTTCCTTAAAAAACGACTTTTCATAAACATTTTTATCTTTGCCGCATCCTTCAAGCCATATGTTTTTAAGATTTCTATTGCAGTAATGTGGCCTAGCGAGGTCATATGATTTTCTTGAATATATTTGCTTCTCTAGCTTATTTAGTTCCTCTGTCTTCTTTGATATACAAAAATCAAACTCTTTAATCAGTTTTTCGCTGGCAACAATCTCATCTTTTTGCGCACTAATAATGCAATCGGCCATCAAAATCGACTCCTTTATCCTTAAGAGCTCCATAAATTCGTTTCTTTCTTTGCAAGCCTGTTCTTTAACCATGTAACTCTCTGTATCCTCATCTCCGACTTTAACGGATTTAAGTTTACGTTTTTGACAAATTTTCTGAAGTCGTCTACCTCGTTCTTTTTCCTGCTTAAGCTCTTTTTCAGTCTCAATGATTTTTAAGCTGACACTCTGTATTAGATATCTGTAACCAATTTTAATCATTAACTGTTCGTGAAGACACTTTTCTGCCTCGCGAAGATTCCTTTCTAACATCTCTTCAAATGCCTGTATTTCAGCCATGATCTCTTCTTCATTATTCGTACACACAGATGCAATTCCTTCAAGTTCAGTCGACGATGTCTCACAAATCGATAGGTCCTTCTTCTGCCTCATTGCGGTTCTGCAATCAACTTCAGCACTGTCTTTAAAAGCATCAATATCTCTCTCCCAGTTGTATTTGCTGCAATTCAACGCCCTGTCAACGACGCGGCTTTGGTATTCTGTTTCCTTAAGCGCACTAAACGAATTAAAATTCCCTGACACAGAAGAAAAATCATCTATTTTGCCTTCTTTAAATCCATTAGATACCAGATGTTCACATTTCTTGATTTGGTTAACTTTTCTGCAATGGCATTTAGGAGGTTCTTCTACTTTTTTCAGACTACCTTTCTGTATCAATAGGCTTTCTTCTCTGTTAGGCTCTTTCCTGCTCTGCTGCAAGCACAACCGGTCTAACAGCCTAGTAATATTCTCCTGTCCTTTAATAATAATCCCACTAATATATATTTGATGCAACGTGCTCTTTATGTCTCGAAATCTGACACCTGATTTCTCATGCATCTCTAATCTTATTATGTCGGCCTGTTTTCCTTTAGTAAAATTAGAAGAATTATCTTCCAAATCGCACGTAGTCAGCTCAATCCATCCTGCATTTCTCCCAAATTAGGTTCTCCAAAGCGATCAGTTTATCTAATCTTCTCAGTGGCCTAAATATTGCTTTTCGGGGCTTTGTTTTCATTGTTTCATGCTGCAATTAGATACAATATAAGTCAGCGAAAGATCCGATAGAAAAGGCGCTTAAATACGTAGCACACTTGAAGCAAATAAGAATTAGAAAATTGCAAATATCTGGAGCAGAGTTGTATAAAGCGATATTTTCTTGACCATTACATACCGTGTCTATTTTAGCTTAGGCAAGTGTTTTTTCTGTCTTATATGTTGAGAAGAAGAAGAATTGACCGTCTTTTAATGTGTGATACAACACCTCCTCTTACGGTCAACAACCATGCACATAGAACGCAAATGTTATTGCGCATGTCTTTTGAGTGAAAGAATGGGGATGTTTAGCATTCGTCAGAAGACGTTTACTTGTCGCCTTCTGGACAGTTCTAGTTGTTTATTTTCTTCAATTTTTATCAATTTAAATATACTTTTATTTCTTTAAGCTTTCGCGAAGACTTCAAACTCATTCGAAATGTACTGTCACTATTTATGAACATAAAATAATCTCAAATTTGTTTTTAAAAGTAAACTGAAATTGATGTTTGCAAATCATAAAAAACGCGATGAAAGTATTATTCTATGTTTGCAGCATCTAATCCTCTTTGTGCTTCCTGTTCTCCTATTTCAAAAGAGACAGATGTCGCCATGTATCGTGCATTTTGAAACAAAAATAATATGCAGTCATAGCCAAATTTAGCAAAATAAATGTGTTTCTAATTACTGACAATTGCCAGTAAACCATATTCACATTTGTACGTATATCCTACATCAAGAATAATTTATCGTACACTGCATATAAAGATTCGCAATTACCAGAACACATTCGGTTACTGTGTATCCCATTCATCTAATTTTTTTCAAGGGAAATACTCTATTTGTTATGGGTCTTCGCAATCGCATCATTAGCCTTTACTGTACATTTCTTCATATTCCTTCGATTTAGAGTTTTTACGAATTTTTGAATACTTAAGGCCTAGATTATTTGAAAATCACTGCCCATATCTGAAATTTTTTCGCAAAACCGAATCCAACGCAACGCCAAAGTTTTTTTGATGAAGGTGTCCCAGTAATTATTGAATGCAAGTGTAATTCATAAATACAGATTTCTATCAGGAGCCCAGAAAAATTTCTAAGCTTCAAATTGCAAAAATTGTGCTCACAAGACGCAACATCGTAAACAGAAATAGATACAATCTCAGGCTAAGTTAAATTCATTGGGCAGGCTTTAGCTCATCTTACCTTAGGATAATGGCATCTGTAAATCACCCAACTTGTTAATAAACGGCTAATCAGATCAGCAACTCGTTCATGTCTGTTGAAATGCCAGCAAAGTTCAGACAATTTCAGCATTAAAGAATAATTCTACTCCCTCGTTAATGTCTAGAAATTTCACCGTAAAACAACCTTTCGTGCGTAGAATCAGAGTGAAAGTAGAATCTTTATGCGTCTAATCCAGCGTCAGGTTTCACGAATTCAACTAATGTTTTGTCATGCATTGGAATTCTAGATTATGTCGTTTTTCTACAGATTTCTGTTTCTAAAATTTTGTTTATCCTCGAGTAAGAATATTGAATTAACCAAAGAATTTCTAAATCCTTGCACCTGAATGGACTGTAGAGTACAACTGTACATATTTACACG
This sequence comes from Rhopilema esculentum, assembly GCF_057945365.1. Taxonomy (NCBI): domain Eukaryota; kingdom Metazoa; phylum Cnidaria; class Scyphozoa; order Rhizostomeae; family Rhizostomatidae; genus Rhopilema; species Rhopilema esculentum. The sequence goes on along the minus strand of NC_142816.1, from coordinate 2,425,915 downwards.
TAGTTTTGTGATCATTATTTTTCTTAGGATAACCATTGTCTCGTTTTACATAGACCGATGCGAAAGACAATTGCTCTTCGTCTACGGGGTTGCCATGACTTCTTCATTCAGCCATATTGTTTCGAGCCTCGTTGTGACAAGATAGTATATCTGTCGTAAGGGGAGATTTCCCGTTTTTTACAGTTCATTCCTAACCTGAGTAAGAACCTTGAAACTGACTTTCAAAGATCGCTAGTCCAGTCTTTTTCTTGAATTAATCAAGTTCTAGAACCAGTTTTTCTATTCCTCAATGCTTCGTCAAATTAAAGGGGTATCTTAAATCTTCTGTTATCACATTTCTTGAAGTTTCTTATTCCAGCTTGAAAATTCTGCCTTTTCCAATGTACGTGATGCAAAAGCAAGCCATTCATTTCTAGTTCCAACTACACACAAAGTTAATATTTACCGCAAATAATTCAAAAAATTCACTGTAAGTTACCAGGAATTTGTACCAATGTCTTTGATAATTTTCCATTCTATTACGCTCATGATTCCAAACAAGTACAGGTTTCAGTCTCAGCCTTTTCCAACTTAATATGACTGCTTGTAAAAACATTCTATTTCATTTACTCTAAGCCACAAAGTTTTATTTTAAGATACAAGTGACCCATACAACAATGATGTCATTAAACCAAAAACTGAATAGCAATTAAGAAAGCAAATGGAAAAATTTTGCGAGATACGACCATAGGTTATATGATCAACCAAAAACAAAATAGAGCTTATTCTAATGCAACTATATACCTAACCAAACGATGAACCAATTTCCATAAAAAATTCATCAGTGATTGAATTCATAATCAACGCAGTATGAATGAGAACCAGAATTTCGCATGGTTTGATGAATGTTTACGTTAAACTGTTCGTGTGATCAGGTACTATACTTTCAAGCAATGCCTAAAGTTTATTACAAATAATAAGCAACAAATTTTACGGACAAAATTAATTTAGTGCCTTTGTATACCTGGGACAAGCGAAAAAACTTCACATTCCCAGTTCCTTCATTTTGAAGCCTGTTCCTTTCTCAGCCACTCAAACTATTAAAGATTTCTAGACAAAAAAATTTAAACTAAATATAATTTTGAATGTTATGCAAAAGCGGCAGCATAGTGGTAAACATGAAAACAATTTTTTCAACAATTTTTTCAAATATAAATTAAGTCTAAATGTTTAGAAGTAACTGAGATAAAAAACTATGATTGATTGGAACTACAAGATTAAATTTGTCTTTTGTCGTTAATCCAGAGATCCGGATATTACTAATAGCTCAATCTATCCTACTTTTTAGGTAGAAATCAAATGGATGCATTTGTTGACTCTATAAGTCACGGCTTGACATGCTTTAATCGAATTTTTCTACAGGTTAGTTTCACAGTGAAAATATGTCTTGTGAACTGATAAATTGCTAGATAAAAGGAAAATGAGGAGCTATTTTACAACGATTTAAATACAAATTTGTGTCATAAGCAAAAGATGAGCAAAAACTTGTATGCTGGTGTGATTATAAAGCTGACTCGTTGGCCGTTGAATACACTCATTTTTAATAAAAACCAGTAAATTTAAGTTCAGGCTGACTGTCCTAAATTTTTTTCGAAAATCTGAGGCTGGATTGTTCTTAATTTGTTCTTAAATTAAGAGGGTGTAAGCAGTGCGATTCAGTTCAGTTCAGTTCAGTTCAGTTCAGTATTATTTTAAATCCCACTGGATACATACACTTGTTGCAAATTAGAAATAATCCAAGCTTAAAAGTATAAACAATGTAAAAGGAAGTTAAATAATATAAACGTAACATAACAAATACAGAGTAGAGAAGAAACAAGCTAGTATTGTAAACAGGGAATTATTTAAAGGAGGAAACTTTTTCAGTGGTTTATAAACTAATCGAGGAGAAAGCACCCCCTAGTAAATTAGATGCGTTCTGCTTAATTTGTTAGTTCTAAAAGTAAAAAAATCATCTGTAAGTTGCTATGAGTCATCTACAGAAAATTATCATCTATTTATAGACTAAGTTTAAAAACCATCATTGATTACTATGTTGTTTTGTAAAAATATTTTAAGATTGTTTTTAAAAGAATATTTTGAAGGAGAACTTCTAATTTCTACTGGTAGGTCATTCCACATTTTTGCCCCCATATATCGAATAGACTTAAGACCAAACCAAAAACTGTTCTTATGAGTCAAAAACAAATTACCGCGATTAGATTGCCTAGTAGAGTGTTGGTGAATATTTGCATTGAAAGAGAAGTAATCATGAAAGCAAGAGGGATTTTTCTTGTTTATAGATTCATAAACAAATGTTAATAGTCTTAGCTGAAAAATGTCTTGAAGTCTGAGAAGTTTAAGCTTTTAAAAAATGGGAAGAGAGGGAGAACGAAAGGGTTGATGAGAAATAGTTCTGACAGCCTTTTTTTGCAGCTTGAATATTGGCTCCAGGTATGAGTCATATGTTTGTCCCCAGACAGTGATGCCATATTGTAGAAATGACATGAATAAAGCATTTTAGATACATATCAGTGATTCAGATGTAAGAAGATTTCGAATTCTGAAGAGAATGCCACACGTTCTTGCCAATGTTTTGGAAAGTTCACCAAGATGATACTTCCAGCTTAGGTTTTCATCAAGCAGAAGACCTAGAAACTTAACACATTTGACTCTGGTGATGTGTTTTTTTTCTATTTTAATTACAGTGTCTGGAGGTATTAAAGAGGTGGTAGAATGGAAGATAACATAATTAGTTTTGTCTATGTTCAATGATTGCTTATTGGCATCAAGCCATCTTTTTACGAATTTAAGCTCAATATTAACTGTTTTAACAAGTTTATCAAGAGTTTCCGTATCATAGTAAATGTTGGTGTCATCGGCAAAGAGATAAAATTTCAATTTTCTTGAGACATTAGTTTATCAAGAGTTTCCGTATCATAGTAAATGTTAGTGTCATCGGCAAAGAGATAAAATTTCAATTTTCTTGAGACATTAGGCAAGTCGTTAATGAAAATTAGAAAGAGAAGAGGTCCAAGTACAGATCCCTGAGGTCTACCACAAGTAACATTCATACAATCAGAGTTGGTTCCATTATTCGAAACATATTGGGTTCTATCTGATAGATATGAATCACACCATCTAAGGGCATTTCCTCTGATACCATAGCATTCAAGTTTAGAGAGCAAAATATTGTGATCAACCGTATCGAAGGCTTTTTGTAAATCGATAAATATACCACAGCCATATTTTTTATTGTCAAGAGTTGACCTCACGACTTCAGTCATACTAATAAGCGTATGTTCAACTGAATGATTTTCCTGGAATCCAAATTGCAAGGGATATATTATTTTGTGGTAGATGAGAAAGGAGTAAAATCTTCTGTACTTTAATCGCTCATACAACTTACTGAATAGAGGTAATAGAGAGATAGGTCTGTAATTAGAGGCTATTTCAGGATCATCTTTTTTGTAAAAGGAGATCACTTTAGCGAGCTTGAGTTTAGAAGGAAAGATGCCCTCAAGAAAAGATTGATTGACCAGTTTGGCTAGGGCTTCAGAGATGTGAGGGCCTAAAATTTTCAATAAGTCAATTGGAATACTGTGTGGTCCTACAAATTTTGACGGGCCAAGGTTTAGAATTATTTCCTCTACTTCTATGTAGGTCACAGGAGAAAGAAATATTGAATTTTGATTTGTATTAGTAATATAGTCTAGAGGCGATTTTGGTGTTCTTGACATGTTTCTGGTAATATTGTCTGCAATTTTTACAAAAAAATTATTTAGAATATTATACACTTTAACTGGGTCAGACGTTGTATTTCCGTTTTCGTCTTTGATTTTATTTATGCTAGAAGCAGTAAAGGCCTTATTGGAAATAATTGATTTAATTCCTGACCACAGCTTTTTTATATTTTGACTGTTTATAGAAAAGTAGCTTTGAAAATAATTGACTCGAGATTTCTTCAACTCATTAGCCACACGGTTTCTAAATTTCTTGTAGAGATCATGATTAGTCTTTGATCTATCTTTCGTAGTCTTCCTTAAAAAGCGATCTCGAATTCGCATCATTTTTGGACTTTGCTATTGATCCATAGTTTGGTTCTAAGTTTTATTTCTCGTTTCGTGCACTTTTTAATTGGCACATGTTTTTCAACCAAAAAGGTAACATCTTCAAGAACTTTGTTATATATAGTTAGTTTCAGCATCAGACGAACAATTTAAATAAGTCAGATCAATTTTTCCAAAGTCTTCAACAAATTTTCCTTCATCAAATCTTGAATAATCGTATTTCAGTATCTTTGGTTTAGTACGATTGCTAGATTTTACGCTCTAAGGAGGTGTTCAAGCCTCATTTGCCAACAAAGTGAGAGAGACAACCTTCACTTAACAACAGGTTTGAATATTCATCGAAAAAGAACCCACATATGGCCAGAGGCCAGAAATTCTTGTTTTGACAGAAATTGCATTTTACAATAGTTCAGCCTCAGCTTGTTCTGAATTTGTTCTTACCTTCTGATCAATTTGGAAGCTCGTTTTCATATAAAAGTGTTCTTATAGGAAAAAGAGTGTAATACGTTCAATTGAATAAACTGATTGGCGTCACAAATTGTTGAAAGGCTCGTTCACAAGCTGTTGAAAGGCTTGAGCGAAGCTTTCTCTCTACACAAAACCTAAGTTAGAAGCAACAACACCATTTTATTTCAATTCTGGAAGGTCGTTTAGTAAGTAGAGCTATGGTTACCTTCCTACATGCTGGAAAAAGACTGCGTCCTTACCTGTCAGAAGTTTGAAAAGATTGAAAAAACAAACGCATAAGATTAGTGGGTAGGATAATCCACATATTCCCACAAGCTTTAGCCCTTCCATACAAGCCTCGATGCTAAAACAAAATGCATTTTGTGAAAACAAACATAAAGCCAATAATGCGACTAAGTAAACAATGCTGGTAATTTTGGATCGACACCTGGTCAGAAATTTCCTTGTATTTTTTTGCCATAATCTGAATATCTTAATTTTCAAAGTCTCTGACGATTAATGCTTGGCTTTATTTTCAGAATATGGCATCACCCATTGAATGCAAATTCAAAATCTTAACTATCCTGTTTATATAACTTTATATAGACAATCCTAAATACAGTCCACAACTTGACGTTATTTGTGACTTGCAAATAACATTGGTTCTCGTAGAAATTTATTTTATAATATGGCACAATTGATTGAACGTTTGTTAGTATACAATACCTTCAACTACTAGACGATGTTTTTTTGTTTTCAACTACCATACGCGCACATACCTGTTCTACCTAAGTCAACACCAGACAATGGAAATAAACAGCTCGGATCATTTTACTAAGCATTGGCAAGCAATGAATGAAACGGCACGAAGTTCTGTGATTGACAAGGAAATGAAATCAAAAATGAGAAAAGTTAAACTTTAACAATGTTGGGTCTAATTAATTATTTCTGGCTTATTTCTTTATAAGTCTTTATTTTCTGGCTTAAGATCAAAACACTCAAAGAAAAAAATTATATTAAGTTATATTCTCGACACCATCAGGATTTTCTATGACAAGGAAATGAAGAGCAAAATTGCGAAAATTAAACTTGAAGGTTTTATACAAGTATATTTTCACATTTCTATAAAATTTTGTCTTTATCTATTTCTGTCTCTTATATATAACAAACCATTCAAAGAAATAGCTTTAGTTTTGCCAAATATTTTACAAGCAAGCAAAGCTTACGTAACGAGGGACTGAGTGTACTAAACAGCAGGAAGTTATGTATCAATTCAAGCACCTGCAATGATTCTAGTTATTGTTGCAATAGGATCTTTAACTAATCAGTTCAGCTTCTAGCCGTTCGAATTTATCAATAACAACAGACATAATAAGGTTATAATAAGGTACAGAAGTCAACAGTCACGAATCTATAATTTTATTGAATCTAAATAACAGATCTTTTCTCGAACGGGTTTTAACTCTTCATTACCAGCTTCAAATCGATTATACATTGCAAACGAAAATAGGAGTAAAAGAGAAATTAAATATTAATGTCACATGTGTATTCATGCATAACTTAGATGAGCTACCGGAATAAACAAAGGCATAACGATGCGCTTAAATGTTGCCACAAACAACATAAACACCAAATAATCGTTTTCTCGTTAGGCCAAAAAGGTTTGTAAACTAAGAAAAAACTACTTTGGATTAAGATAAAACAATTTCATTTACGTGCTTTATGTATGATTTAAACACGAGTAATTGAAGTGAAATGGAGCATACAACATATTTAGAAAACAGTTCTTATAATAAATCAAAACAAAATTGTTCAACATAATATGACTGTTATGAGCTGTAGCGAATCTTTATCAAAAATGATTTTACGCAAAGTTGGTTCGCTGAAATTCGGAAAAGGAGCTCTTTAGAAAAAGTTGCCTTGCATGCAGAGAGGAAAATTACTGTTTACCGGCCTATCATAGGCAGAGCTAAACACGCTTTTATAAATAGGACATTTATTTGCTGCTACTCTACGTTTCACGCTTAGTGCGATTATAAGGCAATTGTATAAAGAGGTGAGTAAAACTGCAAAAAACTCCTATGTTTCATAAAACATATAAAGCCCTGGCAAAACGACTAAACATTTCACTAAACATTTCACTCAACTTTTAATTGGCAAAAGTTTAGTGAAAAGTTTAGTCGTTTTGCCATCCTGTTTAGTGTTGTTTAGTCGTGCTGAGTGTTGTTGAGCAAAGTTTAATCCTGGTAAAAAAATGTTTAGCGTTGTTTAGTGTTGTTCAGCAAATTTTTAGCCGTTTTGCCACCAATTAAACATTCGTTGTGATCAAACAGGCGCTCTAACTGTGGAAATCCAAAAATTTTCGTCTGTTTTCGTTGGTTTGCCTGTTTCTATGTGACCCAAAAAGCCTTTATAAGATATCTGTATATCACGTTGTAAGCCACTGTGTCTTCTTCAACATTCAACTTTGTTGTCAATGTGTTAAAAAGTCTTTTCTTTCCCCCTCGCTTCATCCGATTCTTATTCTTACCCACTGCTTGTGCATGGAACAAAATAAAGCAAAAGCAAATTCCTATGCAAGTTCCCCTACAACCCAACAGCGTTATAGACAGCTCGCAGTTCAAAAAAGTTGAATGAAGTTTAGTGAAAAGTTTAGTCACGTTTTGCCACCCTCGCTAAACTTCGCTCAACTTCACTAAACAAAAGTTGAGTGAAATGTTTAGTGAAATGTTCAGTCGTTTTGCCAGGGCTTGAGAGCAAAATGAGGTATAAGCTACCTTACTGTACAAAATAAATAACAAGGTCTAAGATGTCATTTTCTACATCCACATCGAGCTTGTGTATGGTTGTTGTCATGGAAATTACTTCTGATTTTGAAGCAAATTTCACTCGTTTAATTACAGTTGCGTTGTCATGGTGAGTAAAAACAAAGTTAGTACTTTTCATTTTACAAAAAGTATTCAGAAAGAAATAAAGACTTCAACTGAAGCTTTCTTCATTCATTTGCCTTATCTTGCTGTAAAAATATGAAGATACAACAAAACAGAAACTTTCACTGACTTGAAATACTTGCATTTAAACATCAAATAGATCATCATCATGTCAGCACACGTACATCAAACAGAACATCATGCAGTTATTCCAAAGTATAAGAGAATTATTTGCAAATGTAGACAAAGACATATCACATGCATTTAAAATACATGCATTTTAGCAGCGTTATGTCAGCGCACAAACATCGAACAGAATATCATGAAATATTCCAACGTATAATAAAATTATTTGCAAATGGTAACGCGTAGATATAAGAAGTTAATAAAGCAGATCTGTTATGAAGTGTTTGATGTCGAATAGAAAGAACTGACACGTTTTTGCTTGCGAACCAAGTTGCTGTCTGCTTTACTCTTGGTGTTATAATCAGAACCGACCATGGCGATTGCTTTAAGCGTAAAAATCGTAGTTAAAACAAATCAATGTTCAGTTTGAGGCAACAAAATCGTGTCAAAACTTTCCAAGCAAAAAGATCTACGCATATTTGATATTTTTATGTTTGATCCTTGCATTGCTAAAACTACTTTTCCATCAATTCAGTAACCACAGAGCGTCTTCTTGCAATTTTACTAGGAATTAAGATTATTCTAGCATAATATCTGAGCATCAAATGCAATGCAACAATTTCCAAAAGCAAGAAAAGGTTGGAAGAAGAAAAACCAGGAACTAAAATATGTCATCCTTTTGCTCAATCCTCTGTATACTTTAGAAACATCTGTATATGTGTTGTTGCCAAGATGAAACAGTTTCTAGTCTCCATGGCAACTAAACCATTTTATGATTTCTTCAAACGGTAACTTATTCATAACGATTATCTACATGAAATTTTATCGACTATCGTATCTGCAAAAAGTGTAGCTAAAATAAAATGACTTCACAAAGTAGGTCGACATTCTCTCACAATGTTTTATTGATAACAGCAAAGAGAAAAATGTACTAATAAGCCTTATCGTTGAAGAAATTACTTTGTTCAGAAAAAATATTAATTTTGACGTAATACCTTCATCGTCTACAACACTACGAATACCTATTAGCTTTCAACTGCAACGACAATCATTTCTTTACGATTTTCGCAGTATTTAAGGTCCATTTTGTTAAAGTAATGCTCTGTAAATTCCTACTTCTGGAACTGCCTGCTAGAGATTACTTTTTCGAATTCAAAACGAATGCGTTATTCTTCCCTTCAAATATTCTTCACAAAACAGTATGTTTCTTGACTTTTTCCATTTCGTAACTTGAATTATGATAAATAATCGACTAGCTCCAAAGTTGAAACAGAGTTGCGATGAATTATGCTTCATCAATTATTAACTCGTAAGAAAGTCATGTCGGGGTTTACACTGAATCTTTGCAAAAGAATTGAATCTCTGTACATTCCTCTACAAAATAAGGCATGTTTCATTTACTGCTGTCGATGATCTAAGACGACGGATTTAGTAGTTCTGACACGATTATGAGAAATTATGGCACGAATGACTTTTCTCGTCTAAAGGGCGATCATAAAATCAACACTGTGTTCCTTAGCAACACATACACATTGACTGAAAGTGGTGGTACTATTGAAACAAAAGTTTTGAATTCAAATCCAAACTTTATATCAATTTTAGTACTTATGTTTGACACTTACAATATCCGCTACACAATATACAATATACAATATTTACAGTAACAAAAATGCCCGCTAATGACAATTTTGTTCGGAAGTAGAATAGGGAAGCTGGAAATTTTCAGGAAAGTTATAGCGTCAGGTACTGATTGAATTAAATGTATTACATTGTTTTAGCAAAACGGGTTATAATTTTTTTAAGTATAAAGGATAGAATGTCTTTCATCGAAAATATACAACCAAAAAATTTGCTTAGACGGTGGAACGACAAAGGAAACAGTTAGCAACGATCGAGAATGGGAAAATAATCTATACTAGAGTTGCTTACTCCTGTTAAAAGGCTGCAAACAGTAATACAAATCGATCAACTGAAAATCATATGGTGAAAATGTGAAGGGCTAAACTTTGAAGGGTAAAGTACTCCTTAAGCTATATTTAATCATACTGCATGTTGTGTGAATGCTACATTTCGGAAAGAATTACAGGCTTAAGCATTTGCCTATAGTTACATTTTGTTAAATGTAACTATAGTCGTAAACGTGTCTCCCTTTTTTATTTTCTGAAAAATCAAGCATAAAAGCAAGATATGGTCTTAATGTATATTTTTCCTTAGAAACATATTTCATGGAAGGTGTCAGGTCTCTATTGTTTACCTGACGACCGTATTCAATTCGCGGTCTATCATGTACTGCAGCTCAGAAATGAGGTTGCATGGGACAGAGGACAATATGGTTACCATTTGGTTACTATGGTTTTGTAAGGAAGCCATTGCAAAGCATGGTAACAATAAGAGTCATCACAAACAAAAGAGGGTTTATAAAGAAGAGTGACTCTCGGGGATTTAGTACAAATATTTCTTGCCAGCAAACAAAGCTAACAGAGCAAGACTACTGAAAAGTCAAGGACTTTATAACAGCAAGGGTGTATACCAGTAAAGTCTTATATCTACGAAACACAGCAACGATGTCTACGGCAACGCCACTCCTCACTTCAAGAAAGCACGAGAGAGACTACTTGATGACTCTAAATGATCGCTTTCAATCATATGTATCGAAAGTCAGGCAGATGCGAGAACAGAGTGAAAGATTAGAATCAACTGCAGTCTACAACACGACAAAGGCACTCGAAGAAGAAATCTACAACTTGAAGCAACTTTACGAAAGAGAACTTGAAAACCTCCGACTGAAACTGGACGATGTCTCAAATGAAAAGAACCAGTTTCATCTCAGCTCGTCTAAAAATGCAGCATTGGCTTCTGAATACCAAGACAAGTAAGTAATTAATCTCTCATTTTTCACAGCTGTTTCTATAACACTTACTAAGAGTGCACAACATCATGTTAACAGTAAATCTGTATACAATCTAATTTGAAAGTAGGATGTTTGTCGAGGCGTTACCACTTAACACCCGTATGCTTGATTGTCTCTCTGGTGTCATTAACTTTAGAATATAATAAATTGCTTTAAATGACATCTGTTGGCTTGTTCAATAAATTTTCTTAAGGTTTAAATTGAAATTCTATTGAATAGATATCTTCTCAACTATCCTAACCTAAAGCTTTTTATCTTAAAATGTTCGTTCAAAATTGTAAGAATAGTGTAACGGAATTTTCATGTGTAGAATGATTGAATCCTTGATCATGAAACATTTGTTAGGTCTAGCAACAAGTGTTGTTAAGTATGATGTAAAACCACTCCTGTGAACAAATCATTAACTATTTAAGAAACATCGGTCTTGATGTTCTTTTAATAGGCTGATTGTCTCTGTGGAAATCTTCTTCAGTCTAATATTGAATAATTAATGAGAATCTGATTTATGGAGTGCATGAGACAAAACAGATATCAGAACCCTGACAGGTGTCTATTAGAGCTGCTGGTGACCAAAGGCAGTGCCTCTACCACATAATCTTAAATTTTTCAATTAACTCTAAACCACCCATTCTTTTTAAACAAATTTGGTGATTCCCAATACATTTTTACTCCCTGCTATACAAGTTTACCTAGTTAGGCTGGAAAAACAGGTAAATAAGACCATGTTCTAAGGTTTGTTGAGAATGAATAAATTTTCACCAGTAAATTTTTAAAGCTTCTCAATGAAAAGGATAATTAGGAATCATTTTTAATGATGCCTTTATGTAATATATAGTTTTTTATTGGAAAAGTTTGATTCAGAAGACATAATAACATTTCAAAACAGCAAAACACCACTTTTTAGAAAGTTTTTGGAAGAAGATCAAACAATTTGAGTTTGTACTTCAAAAATTCTCTTGCAGCCCTGTCAATGTTTTGAGCATTTATTAAATTGTTTTCAAATTTAACAAATTCTCTTTCTCTCCCAAGGCTTGCAGATGAGATCAATTTGAGAAAGAAGCTTGAAAACACATTGGCTGATGCCCAGCGTGTAATTGCTGAGAAAGAAACCCATTTGCAAGATGCAAGAATCACAATCTCACAGCATCAAAATGCCCATCTTGATACTCAGAAGGATAGAGACAGCCTCCATACGGCACTCACAGAAACACAAAATGCATATGATACAGAAGCAATTGCCCGTAATGATTTGCAAAGTTTGGCAGATCAGCTTAGAGAGAAACTTGACTTTGAGCGACAAGTCCATGATAGGGTAGGCAAAATGCAATAATTCTACATGTTGTCAAATAATACCAAACAACTGGTTGCTAAGTGGTTAAAGTATGCAAAATATAGTTTTTTCAAACTGACAGATAAACAAATCTCCCTTCCTCAAGTTTTGCATATATAAAATTTATTGGATATGGGCTATGGCATAACAAATTAACTTAGATGGATCTTTCTTAATGGGATTATTTTGGATAAAATGTTATGTTTAAGTGATATATGTGAGCTTTATGTTTTTCTTTACAGGAAATCAGAGAATTAAAGAGTCATCTAGCAGATGCCCACCAATCACTCAGGGTTATGGAGGATCGCCTGCATGAACATAACCTTCTTGATGACAATATGGCTAACATGCTGGCTAAAGTCAGAATGCAGAGTGAAGCAGAACTCAGACGCTTCAAAGAGGAATCTGAGCTTGTATATCAAAATGGGGTAAGACAAACTTGACAACAGCTTGGTCTTTTAATTTTAATATTTTTCCCACATTTCAGTTACATCACATAATGGTGTAATTTCAACTTTAAATAAAACAATACAGAAAGTTCCACCTTGGCCATTTTTGCAATTTTAGAATTATAACTTTTAATCAATTTTAGAAACTGCAGCCTTCAAACATTTAATTGCTATAGCTTGTAAAGAGAAACCAAACCCTTTGGTACTTCACTTGCTACTTTTGTCTCTCAGAGGATTTAAACTGAACACTATAAGAGAACATCAACCTTCCTTAGTACTGAAGGAAGTGTACCAAGCTTATTGAATTTTGAAAGCCTAAAAGGCCTTTCAAAGTTGCTAGAGCTTCCAAAAACTAATTATTTCTCCTGTCAAGTCAAATGTATTATTGCCTCAAGCCCTGACTGAGGGGAAATACCAGTTAGTCAGAGATACAAAATATAGCCCTTCTCATAACACCCATGGTAACTTAAAATATTGTAGGATATTTCTAACTTGGAATGTTTTCATGCATTAGTTGCAACAAATCAAACATGAGCTGGAAAAGGAGTCTAAAGCCCATGCTGGTGCAGTTGAAGAGAACATTCACCTCAAAGCACAAATTGATCAACTGAATCAGCGCATCATCAACTTGGAATCAAAGGTAATGATATTGGTACCATTTCCATGTTATCCCAGACTTCAATGTATCTCATCCATGTTATCCCAGATTTCAATGTGATAATGAGCAACACTTTTTAATGACAGACCATTTGAAGGGAAATTCCTTTTTCAAACCCCTTAAGATATTTTAGCATACATAGAGATCCAGCAAATGAAAGCGACAGGGCTTCTCAATATTTTTGAAATGGCAATGCTGATCCGTTTTAACAGCGTGCTCGTGGAATAGTTACTATTTGGTCATTTTCTTCCCATAAATATCTACGAATGTTTTCTATCGGCCCAACATTAGCTCTAGCTTATCACTGCTTTTATCAATCCTTCGCTTTTTATTGCAGTGTGCAAACACGGAGTATCAAAACTCATCTCTCATACAAACAATGGAGGTAGAGAGACAGCAAGCTGCCAATGCAATCAAGAACTTGGAAGAAAAACTGCGAACAATGCAGGAGAACCTGAACGAAAAAATCAGGGAACTCGGGATGGCCTACAACTCCCACCTGCCGCTTGATCTGGAAATCGATGCTTTTGCCACCTTACTTGAAGCCGAGGAGAGAAGGTAAGAAAGAGCCTCCATTATATATTGTAATTGGTACCTAGCAACCAAAGGAACTGAGGGGCGTGCTTATTGAGTAGTGTCCTAGTCCTTCTTCTCGTTGTGACTACACCTTGTGATTCCTATACGGGGAAAAAACAGAGAGCTAGCAACTTCCTCACTCTGAGTGAAAGACTGGTCATGTCAGGAGCTCGAGTCACAGACATTTGGAACTGTAGTCAGATACCCTAACCACTGAGCCATCTCTTTTCGCTACTACTCATTATGAATAGCACGATTCGCTTAGAGGCACATTCGCTGTACCTTTGTATTAATTGACTCTCTTTTTCTTAGACTGACAGCGACTGCCTTGAATCATCCAATAATGACCACAGGAAGAACTCACTATATTGGACGACCTGTTTCGCCTATGATTACTAAAGCCACTACTGCTCCACCAACACTTCTTGAATCGAGAACGACAATGCGACCAAAGACCACTGCGAGGCCCAAATCAGTACCAGGTACGTAAAGTCTGCTTTTAAAAGCGGGAAATCAAAACTGCTTGGCTGTTAGATCGGTTGACTGTTTCATCGACTTTAAGCTGATTTGCAACAAATGCATAATGCTAGTCTGCTTTATTATCACTCAACAGTTAGTGTTACAAGGTTTTATCAGTATAGCATTAATCATAAATTTGCCAGCTTATTCGAACCAACGACTTTATATTAAAACTTTTGATTTCAGATCGCCCAGTGAAATCAAATGCCAGTTTACCTCTCTTGACTGGTTCAACCAGAAGGAGAAACCTAATGGAAGCAAATCCAGCATGTAAATAACTTAATACCTAAATTAATGTTTTAAATTCTATTATAAAACTTACAGCCATTGTTTAACCATCATAAAATACACATAGCTTCTATTCATATGAGTATGCAAGCATTAAGTATGCTACGAGTTTTATAAATTGAAATAAGAAGAAATTCCGCATAGTATTTGAATAATGTTTCCTAAAACCAAAAAAACTAACATATAAGATTCATAGAGACAAATTCTAGAATCTAAACCCTAAAGAGAAGTCTTTTTTAACTAAACATATTTCGTGCATCAAAATTGATTTAAAGCTTCTGTTTTGAAGTATTAATCACGTTAAGTCAATAAACAATTACATTTAATCTAATTGATAAAATTTTTCAAAGGACAGACTCAACTTTATCAATCGATATTTGAATATCTTTCAAGGAGAGTATTAAACCATCTTATTTGAGCACCAAAATTAAAAAACACAAAGTTACTGCTTCTAAATTAAAGCTAAGAGTATTAATCAATTTGAGGAAAACTTTATATAATATTGTATGCCTTCTTTTTGTAGCCATGCTTTACTCGTCTTGCCCTGATCCAATTTCAACCAAGTCTGTGCCAACTCAAAAGTGGACTTACGTTCCAAATTATGTCGACTACCACAGCCCCGCCACAAGGTGAGACATTTTTCTAATTCCTATGCACTATCTGCACTTGCAAATAGGTGACATTTTACTCCGTCTTGTGCCTCATTACGATGACTGAGTTTAACAATAAGAGATAAATCATATAAAACATACATACCTAACACTCAAAACAATCAAATAGTCGAGTAAAAAAATCAAAATTTCAGAAGAGCCAGGATCCATCAAAGACTTATGAATCGTTAGCTTTCCTATCTAAATCAACATTCTCTATATAACGCAATTTTAAAATTACTATAAATCAATAATAAGCCAAAATCAATGTGTCCAAATTACCAAAATCAGTATTTGCTCAATATTTTAAATTATCATATAGATGACTATATTGAAAGTTGAGGATAATACTAACCACCAAAGAAGCTTCTGTAATCTTCACGGCTGTAGAATTGCCGGTTGTAAAATATTGACTGGCAATCATAAAACGGGGACCTGAATATTGCAGAAGACTTTGATGGCTAACAAAAGATTACTAACCCAGAAAAGCCAGATTAACAAATTTATCTTGATATCAATTCTCTTTCTTTAAAAGGGCCAAGTACAGTCGGCATTTTTCAAACCCCCCGGCTACAACCAGAACATACTACAAAAGATACACAACCACTAGCTAAAAAGTTAAGTTGAAAAAGAAAGATGTCGCTTGAAAATCACAGAAGCTTTGTTTAACTGCACCGGAGAGCAGACACAGATGCACCATAAACACATAAAGCAAGAAATATTATTGACTATTAAAGTAAAGATACACTATCTTTTTAAATCTAAATATATAATAAATTGTTATTAACTAAAGGTTTTGATTGTAAATATTTTATTAAAGTTTATATATAGTATTCTCACTCTAGGATTTCCATTTTCGGTTACTTTCATGCAAGAAAATAACCAATTTCCATAAATTTCATTTTGAAGCCTTTTAAAGTTTTCATGGATACTTTTTGTATACTCTTTACATAGATTGTCTTCTTATCATTTTATCAAACTTTTTTTCCAAGCCTATTGCTGTAAAACTCTCTTGTCCTTATTTCATTCTTTATCTAAAACGCCTTTTTCTTTCTTTAACTGTGCTTTTTTATTAGTAGGATAAAGATCGATTTATATTCACAAATAGATTTTTATTAGTCAGATAATAATTTGATTAAACAACACTTCGTTTTATGATTATATAGATTAATATATTATTGATTGAATATAATTAGATCTAGAATGTTTCGGGATGTCACGTTGAAATATAGAAATTGTAATATTTATTAAATATTATTCCACAGTTTAATTATGTACACATGATTGCAAAAGCTAGTGTTTTCTATGAACAATTTTTCCTCTGAAAATACAAGAAGACATATATCAAAGATGCAAGTATGACGATCCAATGAAGGGGTTTCATCATGATAAATGAGAGGGTGTACCCAAATACACTGAAATGAGATTTTCCTGCTTCAATACTATTAGTGGACTTAAAACTGAACACTTGAAGTTACTTCGTACTGGCTTTGAATCGTTGTATCGTCGAAGACATGGTGAAAACAATCATTTGCGAAATGCAGATGTTTCTTTGCAGAGAATGCTTTTACCATGTTTTGATGCCTTCAACCACATTTGATTTATTTCCATAAAGACAAAATGATTAAGTACCTGCTGACAACTTAAAAGCTGTGACAGCGCTGAAGTATGACTTCCACTATCTAAGTAATAAGTCGAAAATAGCTTAACATTATGCATGATTTTGACGTAATCTTCTTTCAATGTCGAATCGTTTCTTACCAATTTATGGCCCTCACTATTGGACACAGTAACATTTTTTCAAGCGTATATATTCTAGAGTAGAAGATAGAAATACCATGCACAATGGTTCGTCGACGTTGAAAAACGGTTTCCAAACTGGCGAAGACCAAAAATATTTATTACAGAAAGCTTCCATGTGCTTAAAAACAAATACAAGATATAATTTTTGCAGCAGGTGTGCAAAAATTGTAGCTGAATAAGAAAATTCTTGCCGATCTGTCTAGATACCTTAGGATAAATATGTTGGATAACAACTTCGTCATATAGTTTTAGCTGTCATATCAGTCATTGCACTGATGCTGCCCACGGTTGGGAAGCTTGCATTTTAAGATTCTCTATTTCGCTTTTAGCCATATCGGTAACGTGCGAATCCTCGAAGTGCATCCAGGAGGAAAGTTTGTCAGACTCTTCAATTCATCTGCTTTTCAGGTTAGATTTTTCAATATTTGTTTGACAAAATCGAGCTTTCAAAGTAGCGACTTTTCAAAAACAACAAGCATAATTGATTCGAGTCCATTACAAAATTAACACGATTTATCTTGCATTGAGACCCCGAATGTTATTAATAAGGCCTCCACCCTTCAAAGCTACTGATTTCTTTTAAATTTATGCAAACCCCGTTCTCCATCAACATTTATATCTTAAAAAGTCATATGAAATGCGAGGGGCAAATCACTCCAAGAAAATCTCGTACACCTTTTGTGAAAATCTTATTGTTTTATATAAAAATCCCTGGAAATCCTTTTGTTTTAGGGAAAATCTTGTACGCTAATTGTAAGAGTGAATCGCCCCTCGATGGAATGGTCCTAGTGATTTATGCTTGTTGTCAGGGAATTCTTCAGCAAAATAGTACAAGTTCCCATTGAAAGTTTGTATCTTATTGTATTACTTTATCAGTGACGAAATTATGGGGGCATGGGGACCCCTCCAAATGAAAGCCTGATTTTATGCCATTTTATTATATGGAAAGGCTTCGACGTTTCAGACAAGGGGTTTAACCCCACACTATGACCCTTTCTGGCTATTGGTGTGCTAGCATGTGCCCCACCCGTATTTTCATACGCTTGTTTATTGTAATATACTGCAACTCTGAATGTAAATTGTTGGTTGTAGGATGAAGAAATTGGCAGCTTCATTATTCAACAAAACGTGAGAGGGAAACCTGTCAATGTTTTCCGTTTCCCTGGAAGAACAAAAATCAAAGCCTCCACTAATATAACTGTAAGTTGAAAAGATTTTACTCTTTTTTGGATAGAAAATTTAACACCTTTTTGGTGAACCTTGCATAAAGATTTTTTTCAAATAAAGTAATATGTCGTGTTTACATCTTTACTAACCTAGGTTTGGTCAGCTTCAAGTCATGCGAAGCACAACCCTCCGTCTGATTTCCTCTGGAGCGAACAAGCAAAATGGAGGAGTGGCCCCGAATGTACAACAATCCTTTGCAAACCCAGTGGACAGGTATAGAAAAATTTCTTGGCTTTTGCAAATCTTTTTAGAGGGTAACTATGTAGATCGTATGGTTGCAAAACGGAAGGATCATCCGCCAATGACGAATTTCCGGAGAACTGTAATTCTAGAAAGTTCTTTTAAATTACCCCTAAAAGTACCCAATTTTTGATTCACAAGAGATAACATCCACTTTCTTTAAAGGCATTCGACGGAAACTTAAAGGCAATTTGTCCCTCGTTGTTCTCAGAATCTCTTTTCATGGCCACGGTATTCATGCGTCGTTTATTTGATGTACAATTAACCAGCCAGAAAGAAGAACCACCATAACGTACTCTCCCTGAGCGAGTTGCTGTGAATTTCGTTTTGATTTCAAACGTCCAAGTCAATTTCGATTATATAAAGAATAGGCCTTTTTGTAGTGTTTACCAACATAACTAATGTCGGATGCTAGAAATGACAGAGGAAGACCCTCTTTTAATGCGACGCTTTCAAGCTAGAATTAGCCAATCGTGGAGGGGCGGACTGCCTTCACGTGGCTTTAGTCACCAGTCAATCAACTATTGGTCAATTATTAAACGTGTTGTATAACGCTTTTTGATTGGTCGGTTTTGATTGACACATGGCTTAGCCGCTTTGTATCTGCTGATTGCCTTCAACCTTTCCGGTTGCGTTGCAAACTACTCTCGTATGTAAACCCATAAAATAGCAACAATCTTTCCTCTTAAAATAACTCTCAAATGTAGCTTAAAGAATGAAGAGATCTGTGAATGATCCGGCAGTTTTTTCTTACTTCTTGTTGGAATCACTGAATCTTAAAGGAACAATTTATATGAACATACACTACAGCTATACTGATTTCATTGTAAATATCTGTCTAATTAGCAACTAATGTATTCATTATCATATAGGCTGTTGCCTGGACAACTTCTGCTTACCCTTATGGAAACCCAAACTACATTGCCACACGTGACTATGAAGACAGAAGTGATGAGTATTTGTACGTTATTTACTTTGACATCTATATTTTTTGGGGAAAGTACCTCAATTTAAAATTGAGATATAATGTGGAATTGATATCCCAAAATAGCAGAAACCTTCATGTCTTGTTAAAGTAAGACTGTTTGGATAAGTTTATTAATCATTGTTGCATAAATTATCATTTTAAGGCTGTTTTGGCTTGGCAGTGTCAGTGGTTCCAAGTTTACCATAACAGACGTTTGAGTTCTACCTTAATGAGAGTGTCTATGTAGAATTGCATAGCCGTTTTTCGTACTGCCTTGCTACCTTTAACGTCCACTGATAGTATGAAATAGAGATTTTATAACGAATCCATGTTTCAAATGGAATTAACAGATGGATACTTAGATACTTAGGCATATTCTACATTTAGCTACTTTTCGGCTACTTGCTAGAATTTTTATCTTTTTTAAATTGCAACAGGCCAGAGGCAAAGCCCTACAGCATGTCACCACGCAATGCTGTCCATCCTAATCACACCAAAAGCAGAGTGGAACACCATGGCAATGATGGAAGAACCTTGAATGCTCAGTCGAGATCACAAACATCTGTTCCAAAGAACAAACCAAGAGCAGTGCGACCAGTTAAAGCAAACACACTAACAACAGGTGGAAACAAAGTGAGTTACCCTGCATAATTATGTGAATTTTTATGATTTATGATGCATGATCACATGAAGAGTGAGGACTATGACACTGCTAAATAAGCATGTTTACTTGATGTCCTTAAACTACCTTCAGAAGCTAGATAGTAACAAATGAAAAAAAATTATACTTTTACCAATTTCCTAGTTGGCCAATGATTGCTTTTAGCTATAATCATTAAAATATGCTTTCCATTCTTACTTTTTAAACCATTCTGTTATTTGAAGCATTGGTTTTCTTTCTAGAAGCAGAATGGCATCATACGCATGTCAAATTCAACAGGAGCCCTTGGGTATTCGAATCAGAATCATAGAGTAACATTTCAGTCACCAATGCCAGCATAGATGAAGACATATAAAAAGCACCTTAGCAACACATAATGGACCAGCAACTAAGAAATGAGCTTAAATGAGATAGTTCAGCTGAAGGTATAATTTTTCAAGTAGCCGCATTCTGCATTGAGACTTTCAAGTTAGCAGCATCAACATTTTGATAGTCTGGGGAAACTGGATGATTTTGGAATCTAAGCAACACTGACTTGGATGGAACATTATCACACACAACTAGATTGCCAGAGAAAAAAGGCACATAGGACAATAACCCTTTGACCGAATGATTACTTTACTTTGTATTTCAGTGTCCTGCTCCCATGATTCTGGTGGTTATTGCAATATTTCCCTTTTTTGAAAACTTTATTCGATCAAAAATTTGAATATGAAGTTTGGGACAATAATAATTTGGTTATAAAGACTGTGAAGATGGTACTTTTAGGCTTAAGAACTCCTAACCTCAGAAGAGTCATTGCAATTTTCCAATGCATTCAAAACCATAGACTTCATTCTGCTCAATGACCATCAATTTTGAGAAAAGTAAATTAAAATTTAATAAGATTCCCTTTGAAAAAGTACTGTGAAGCCTTTTCAAGTAGTTCTGGCACAAACTTGTGTTGTGTGCCAGGGAAAGCACTGCACAGATATGCATTATTTTAATCAGCATTGTTAAGTAATAGCTTTTTAATTATAAGTATGGTCACTATTTATCTGCAATTTTGGTATCTTAAGTTTTCTTAATGTAGATTTGATAGATTGGAAGAGAGGAATTTTCATCAAATATCAGAGATGATGAACTCACCTAGATCAAAGCCTCTACATTACCATCTTTTTGTTGTTAATTGGTAATAATTTCTCTTCTTTATATTGAATTTTTCCATTTCCATTCTTATAATCTTTTTAACATGTATTCCATGTATTTTAAGTAATGTAGTTTCTGAGCCTTGATTGAAATTTTTCCTGTAATAAAATCAAATAGGTATTTTCAACATTTTCTGATTGTATAAAGTAGACTAATTTGTAGAAGAAACATTGATTTTAGGTAAAATAATTATTACATAATCAAGAAATTTGAAAGTGTATTCATTGATTTATTTTTACTTTGGAAAAAATATTTGAAAAAAGTGGGGAACCTGTGTCCCTAGCTCCTATGTTAATTTTGAAGTGCTTGCAGAAATAAATATGGTCTGGAATCAGATGACAAAGAAAATGAGAGTTGCCATTTGCAGTGCCAGTGAAATAAAACTACGAAGTGTAGTATGCAGCTTTCTTTTGAAGATTTTGAGGAGGTACATTTAACTACCTCCACGTGAAACATTGCTGCTGGTAAGGTCTCATGCACTCTTTTTTATAAGAATCAGGTTCTCTTTCTGAGGCCAATTTTCTTATTTTATGGGTAATTTGAGGCTTAGGTAGTCTTAATATTGTCTTTATGTCAACACTAATTTGTGTACAACTACATATTAGCAATTATTTCCAAGACAACTAAACAACAGTTTTGCAAGACACTTTTTAGTTTTACAATTGGTTCACTGAATCATGGTGTGAAACACATGCATCAGTTTGGTTACTTACTGGCAACAACAAAATGTTATAATTCAAGCAACAGTGAAAAAAGAGAAGGAGAAGATGACTTTACTTATAAAACTGCTAATATGTGAGAAAAAAGGATTTTTTTTTTACCTTTTATCAAAATTTAACAAAGCGTGAGTCATGATCGTTGTCCATAAATCTCCTCATTAGTAATTTAAAAAACAAAAGTGTCAACTAAATTTCTGTTAAACGTGCATCTTATCTTCAATCGTTAACTCCTAAAGGCTTTACAACCAATCTGTAGCATTATTTCACCTTTTCAGCAGGCACATGCCACTTGCCAATCGCACACCCATCCATCCATCCATCCATAACAGCTTTTTCTTTGCTGTTTATGGCCTAGGCAGAGCTATATAAATTTAAAAGAACTACAATTTTCTCCATTATGTCACAGGTAACAACGGTGAAAGCTCAGCAACAGACAGAGAAAACATTTAAGTTGCTTCAAAATATCCACACCCTGGCCTGAAAAGAAGATGAGTTTAAATTCCGCCAAGATTCGCGCAAAAATTTATGAGTAGGAACGAGGCAGTGTGATTCAAAACGAGGAAGGAGACTCGATTATTTTTATACACATCAGAATAACGCACCATTGCATCTTTTCTTATAAAACCTCACCCTAAAGGATGTGCTCGTAGTTTGATAATTGAGAGTTTGGAATTATGTTATCATTGAACTTTAATTGTAAAAAATGATAAAGCCCAACTTGTTTTCTGCAGCAAAAGCAAGCCATAGGCTTTTTGGGCCATGGATTTTAAGGGATCCCGTGTGTTGTATGACAAATTATACTTAGGTAACTCAGTACCTTTAATTACCATAACTCGGTACCATAATTAAAAACACTCATACACGATCATAAATTATCGTTATTCTAACTTGCATCGATTAAAATTTTGAATTATTTGTATTTGAAGTACTATTTCGGCCACAGATTACTTAATTGAAGAATTTTCTCTAAAAAGGCCAAGAAATCAATTCTAAAAACAGTTACTCATATTTTCGTGGCAGAAAGATTTTCATGGAAAAAATATAATATTTTAAATATAAATATTATTTTGGCAATTGCTTGTTGTTTGTGAGACAATATTTCGATACGAATTTTACCGACTTTATTCATAGTTTTAAAGCTAGATACTCTGGAAAAATGTGATACTGCAATCAGTTATTAATTTGTGAATCTTATTGTTAATCTTATGTAAGCGCTACAGTTTTATGAAAAGTGAACTGAAATGTCAGTAAAACGTTTTCTTTCATTTCAAAAAACACTCAAAATAAATCAAAAATACATTTTTAGCAAAAAACAAATTGTTAAAAAGAAAGGTTAAAAGGATTTACAGCACTCCTCGCTTTTCATGAAAAATTGTATTTGGACTTGTTTTTATGCTATATATTATTATTGCTTCTCTTATAAGTTCCCATGTAGACCCCTCGTTTGTCAGTGTTATGAAGAAAGGATCCTCTAAGTTTTCGTTTCTTTTGTTGCAATCTTCGGTTGTGCCTTCTCTTTTTTCTTTGCATGAAGCTCTTTGAGATCAATGTTTTCTTTGATCCAGTGACATTTTGCAGACCTGTCTCTCTATTTTGGTTATTTGTTCCAAACATTTTTCTGTTAGTTTCAGAAGCGCCATTTCTAAAAATCACAAAGATTATTAAAGCCTAAAAATTTAGCTAAACGCTATTTCACGATTTTTAGGAAACGATAATTTCTACCTTCAAAGTACATATTAAAAGAGCATCTGTTCTACTAAGATATTTAAAAAAATTGGGTATGATTAAAATAAGACTGTATTGAAAATTACATGATGCTGTTTAAATTTAATCATTGACGAATTAATAAGCGCACAAACATTTTCACGTTATTTTGGTGTTTTCAAGAAATACGTGAAAAGCTACGGATCTACAAGAAAAATTTCGTTCCTTAAATGAATGTTAAATGTCTTGCTGGTGTTTTATTGTTCCGAATACGTTTTTTCTAACAATTTTTCTTTGAAACCTTGAATCTTATCTATTTATCAACCATTGATTCAAGGGGGATTTATCGAATAATGAATCACCCTGAATGAGGTTTGAGGTTTTTAGTGTGATGCAATTTAAAACTTTTACTAATTTTACAGATGTTGGCTTACCGTAAACCACTAATGACGTCACTGGTTTCCAGATTGTATGGTTGTCGATTCTGCGCTATCTTTTTGCTGCTAATGAAGCTCTTTTGTTTACCACTGATTTGCTTGTTTTCCATTAATCCTTGACCATCGTCATAAGGTAACGCCCCTGTCATTGGATCTGCAAGCAATGCAGGTACACTCACACCAGTCAAGAGGTTTTCTACTGTTTTGGTTAGTGCATCAGTGTACGAAACTTTGTTATCAGGCAAATCGTCTTTTGCTGTATCTTTTGTTTTTAAAAGTGGATTTTCTATTTCGGTTGTGTTATCGTTCTCTACTTTCCTCACTAGCCCTGTATACCCTTCAATTAATAAAGGTTTGCTTGATGATGACTTTGTTATGTACTTACTAAGTTGATCTGACATGTATTTTTCGGATTGCTGGAATCTCTGAACACTATCTGCTTGTTTTGGTTTATTGCTGAATTGCAATGGTCTATCTTTTTCTACGTTTCTTTCTTTGCTCAACTTTGTAGGCAAACTAAGATTTAGTTTAGTATTTTCCTCATTTTCCCAAGTATCTTGACTTTGCTTTTTGTTAAAATCTGCAGCCATGTTTCCATTCAAATCAGAGCTTGAGATTGCTTCTTGTTTTATTCGTTCCTCAATAACCTGACCGAATCGCTGTTTGTTGTTTTTTTCACCATATTTCTCTGCATTTTCATAATTTTCTGGCATTTTTGTCCGACTTACAGCATTACCATCTGACTGACGAGCCAAAGGTTTATCGTCATTTGTCTTCTTTGGTTCCAAGTCCGATTGTCCCTCAGCATCATTACTCATATCTCCTGGTGACGTCATTTTTTCGAATGAGGGCGTTATTTGATTCACCTCTGACTTCTGTGAATATGAGTTAGCTTTCTCAGTAACATCGCTCAACCTTCTTTGATTTTCATGCTCTTGTAGAATCCTTTTGAAATTGTCGATCTCGTCGCTGAGCAAATGGAGACTTTTTAGCATTCTTCTTCGTTCTTCAGTTTCTCTGCCTGTGCTTATCAATTTTGCTCTGAGTTGTGCACTACCTTTTGATTCGTCAGCCTCAATAGAGCTCTTTTGGTTCTCCAACTCCTTTTCAGTATTCTTCTCCACATTACCCTTTAAAAGTCGCAACAGATTAGAGACAACTTCGTCATACAAAAACAGTTTTCCTTTGTTTGGATTAACTTTGAAACTTTCCATTGGACTTGCCCTTGACCTCGTCTCCTTGTTATATTCCTTTGTAGTAGTATTCTTCTCGCCAATATTCGCCTCTCTTTCATCTTTCTTTTCCGTGTGCGACACGCCTGTATCATTCACTGATGTCATATTTGCTCGTTTAACGAAACCACTTTGTATCAACTTTCGTTTGATTGTCTTTATAAATTTCTTAATAGCACTGTCAGATAGGTTACCGTTTCGTGAAATTTCTTCTTTTGCAAAACTCGTTAATCTAAGTACATCATCGTCATTATCATCATCTTCATCAATGTTTTGATGCATGTCATTATTTGTTGGATGCATGTCATATTTTGTCGTTGAGTGCACACTTTCAACCTTATTACCAGTTTTAAGCATTTTGACATAGTTATGTTCTACCATGAGTTTAGAATCTCCGTGAATAGGTCCCAACATATTTTCGTGGTCACTGAAAGCCGGTGCCTGATTAACACCATTTTGTTCAGGGTGATCATTTTCATGAGGCAGCTGTAGCCCATTAAACTGACTTTCATTGTCCACAACCAACTGCTTAGGTTCGCTATCAACATTTCCTGTAGGACTTTTATCAAATTCTACAGCAGGAGATGGGTGCCCATGAACTGGATGTAATTCCTTAATCCCATTTCCTGAACTATCTTCATTAGCAGTCAAATCAACGACTTTTGTACTTGTCTCGTGCATCATCTTTGGTGCGTTGTGTTCTTTCACTCCCTTTTCTACCACCGCCACCAGCATATCTTTTTCATTCACCCTTTTTTTCTTACCATTACTCACACCTTTTGTAGGCACATGTACCTCCTTTTGTAACCCTTTTTCTTTCAAATTAATATTCTTGGTACTCCTGTCAAGATTTTCCTGACTCTGCTGAGCCTGATTTGTTCCAGTTGTACCACTTTCCATTTTCTCACCAAAGCCTTGTTCCTCGGCAACCATCTTTAGAGCACTTCCTTCTCCAGTTGACCAGCTCTGTTCTTCTTCATTCTCCTTTTGATTGACATGTGACAAACTTTCATCTTTTTTCACAGACATTGGCTCTGAGACTTTCTCAACAACCTCTATGCCTCTCTCTTTGTCACCAATATCGTTCTTTATCAGAATGGAACCATCCCCAATTACATTTTCTTGCTTTCTGACGCTTTTAGCTAGTTTTGGGTTCTTTTTCACTTCATCTGTTAACTTTTTAATGTAATCATTGATATCTCGTAGCTTTTTTATCATTTTATCTTTTTGCTTAGCAAGGTCCTGTCCATTATTCCTGGAAATCTCTTCCTTTCTGTTCAAACCACCTAAAATTAACAAAAAATAAATTAATTTGAAAGCTATAATAATGTGTTGTTGTTATCTCATAATCTAAACTCCACTAAAAAGTCACAATACAGATTTACAAGCTACGCCTCTTTACAAAATTACTATACAACTATACGGTACTACTTTGACGATACCTTTAGGAGCAGAAGGCTATGACTACCCCGGGGCTATTTGGGCACAGATTGAAATCAAAACTTCGATGTTAAATACACAATGTAAAATAAAAACAAATTCAATACAATGAAAAGGCGAGCACCTTTACCTAAATGGAAAATGGTGGATGCATCTGTGTGGTTTATTACGGAGTATTATCTTTTCTATCAAATCAACCAAAATTTTGGATAAATTCCAGACATTATTTTGCTTAAGAAATACGTTTTGGAAAATTGCTTGAGATCAAATTTAGCTGTAATATATTGCTTTTGTTAAATTGCTATGTTCTATCGTCACCCTAAAACTCACCATTCTATAACGCTAGAAATATTTTGCAGTGCAATTTATTGAAAAACATAAAGATAAAATATTCAAATATCACAGGTTTGAATTTTATTGTTTCAAACTAATGACCAAGTTTGATTCCATTTTTATGATGCTAGTTCCACTGTATTACAAAAACGTTTTCAAGGATTTCATTTAGTTCAATTAAGCAGGCATGCAAGAAACAATGCAAAAAATATTAATTAAGTAGACAATTGAAACTGATATCATCACATACCAACGTCCCCAACGTTAAGATACTTTTTTGATATTGGGAATATCTTTTCGTCACTCGGCAGCACGACCCCAACTGACAAATGGCCTAGGCCTCCATGTTGTTTTTCAACACCCTCAATGTAGTATAACTTGTCCTTTTCAAGGTAAATCGTGTGTGACACCTGATCAGGATATCTGAAATGTGACAACATAGCAAATCACTATTTCTGCTAGGCTAGAGAAAATGAATCAAATCTTAATATTCATTTTAAATTTAATGTTATTAATTCAAAAGATATTGATTATATTTCAACAAGCCGCACACTTTTGTTTGATTCATTTGCTTCAAACTTTGTAAAGTTCAATGAAATTTAACAAACAAAAGATGTGAAAATTTGTTTACTGTAAATCTGTTTCATTCATAACTTAATGTAAAGTTTTGTCTGAATGCAATTCAGCAAAATTGAATAGTTCCTATTGAAAATTTTGCGCAGTTTATTGCTGCAAAAATTTAAAGATATTTGACCTAAACTGATGACCAGTTTATAAAAATGACAATTGTCCTTATTGACGTCATCTGTTCAACCTATGCATGCAAAATTTAATTTTTGTTTGTTTAAGATGATCCTCACTATCTAAGCATTTTGTTTTCAGTAGCGACGCCATGTGAGTGTATGAGGGATGGTTTGTCCCCTCTCTCGTAATCAAAATGCATCTAAATCCTTTTCTGGGAAAATAGATCTCTGATAAACAGAGGTTGGTCTGAAAACATTTGCCGAGGGTTGGGCCCTCTTGGTCCATTTACTTCAAGCTCTGCAGAGGATCTTTTCACAACAGACAAAGATGCAGCCCTGGTATGGTAGTCAAAAGGCATCGAGTAAATCTAGCTTTACTGACCTGGTAAATTCGTTATGTAAAGATTCCTCTTTTTGGTTTATGATTTTTCTTGGGCTAAGAGACTTTTCCTGTCCAATGAAGATCTGGCATGGGCCACTACAACTACTGTAAAATTTGTATTCCCCTGTTTCTGGGGCTTTGAAGTATCCACGCACTTTTTGTAAATAATTCTCCTTCTGCTTAGCAACAGCATCAAAATCGTCAATTTGATTGACAGCTAGCACCTTGCTGCTTTGTTTTAGTGATCGAATCGATGGCATCACATCTTTTGAACTTTTATCAGCAAGCAGAATCTCTTGTATCATGCCTAAGTTGATAAATGAAATTTATAATCGATATTTTAGATGCCGCTTTGAAGAAGTTTTTCATTACGTTGAAAGCTTGTCATATAGACATGTCAAGTCGTTGAAAGCTTGTCATATAGACATGTCATGTCGTTGAAAGCTTGTCATGTTTCCAGATTGGTTGTAAAGCCTTTAGGAGTAAACGATTGAAGATATACTTAGTTTATCTTATTTCTTTTGTGTCATTGTATTTTTGTCTTTGGATACTGTATTGGTGAAATTTTGAATTTCTCAGTGAAATATTGACAAATGTTCGGCTTAATCGATTGATTCTTCGCAGCCACAATTAAGCGTACACTTTTTAGACATTTGTATACATTTTGTGGGAAAAAATACTTAACGAGAAGGTAGAATTGATCAATCCGTAAACCTGTGACACTTTTCAGAATATGAAAGGTCATAGCATGGATCGAATTTATGATCGCATTGATCCGACCTAAATTCTGACGTTTTATACGCTGAAAAGAGTCCTAAGGAAGCTTCAGTATATCTCAGAATGGTGGCTATTTTGAAGTTTTTGCCCCACGAAACGTTTGTAAGCATTAATCTGCTGATCATTTAGAAGATCTATCAACTCTCTTCTTGGATATTGATGTTTACTTTAAGATATACAACATATTTCCTTTCCAAAACAAACGATTATCTAAGATGTCGATTTGATTAGATATTACAATCAAAGAGTAGTTTATAGGTCATTAGAAATCATAGAGTTAAAATAGCACTAACTACTATTTTCATATAATAATAAGGCAAATGAATTGTTAAAAAATGCAAGCTTGAAGAAGTTGTTTTCAGGAAGCTTGATTTAGACTTGTCTTAAACGTGTAAGACTACATTAAGGCTCCACTCCTTGTACTGGTTGAAGAACTTACCATTGTTGCAGCTGAAACGTGGCACAAGTGTGATTAAAACGATTATCAATTGAATCATATTGCTCGGATGTAATCCAGTTTCAACATTTTTCCTGACAAGATAAGATAATTTAAGAGAGAAACGAGATAACGATAAACCAATGCATTGTAAACTGTGTAATCAAGCAAAGCTTTGAAGGAACCATTCTTTGTTTATAAGCAAGTCACAAACATAACAGGTCTTCCAAGTCTTATTGTGACCAGCGTAACCTGGTAATTTTCAGTATAAAATAAAATGTTTCTAAATGAAGAAAGCAAAGAAAGCGATAGAGTTTTTGAACCATCTGGCTATTTTGGCCATCTCAACCCACTTCGCTTTTTTGGATGAAGAAAGCGAGGGGGTTTAAAAAACGTTAGCCAAAACAACTACACTGTGGCATTGAATTGTACTGTCAAACAGTCCTTTTCTGTTGTTCAGCACATGGCTTTTTCTACTCACGTAATAACTTTCTAAGGCATTTCACTACATTCATACATACATTTGTGTGTCAAGAAAATTCCTTGCGAGTCTGTCATAAAAAAAATGTCCATTTTTCATGGAGGGAAATTAAATATCAGCATATCAATACTCATTTTATGATATTTCTTTCGGAACCAAAACGACACAAGTTTAAGTTAAAAGAAATCAAAACTTGGCTTACGATCAAACACATGGCATGAGATATTTATTTACATCAAAGTACATTTTAAAATTGAATGAGCAAGAACTTACAGCAAAGTTGGATTCGAAGAAATTAATACAAGACAAAACTGTTTCAAAAATTTTGAGTTAGTGATTGTAATCTTCATCGTCAGAGTCACGTGATACGTCACATGACAGGCCCATCTTTGAGAATGCTTAGCTTCGTCCAGAGTCAAAGGAAAAGTACTTTAAATATTAGAGAAAGTTTCTCAACTTCAACTTGCCTTTGTTTCATTTCATCAGGATAAATACGCATTTAGGCTCATGGGTTGTAGGCACTCATAGCTTTTCCCAGGAAAATAAAGACTATTCATTTGCTAATGGTCAAGCAGAATTTTCCAAGTCGTTGATACGACAATGGGAGCTATTTCTAACGCCTATATTTGATAGCATTTATGATTGATACAAATTCGAATTTGATATTTATGGAGCGATGTTTTCGTGTGATTGGAAAGGAAGGGTCTGGTGATTAGGTTGGAGTTTGTATTCCATGTAAGGGTATAGGAAATACCTTAATATGCAAATAGACTAGACTGGAATCGATATAAGTTAGCATTCTCTATTGACCTGGACCTGTAAGCTGAGCCAAAACGGTTACACAGATTAGCACAAGGATTCGTTTTATGCTTTAAAGCATGCTTAGAACCTTTGTAGAATATGGCGAGCTTTTTTCAGTTGTATACACTTTCGTATCAAAGAAAGTACTTTAAAGCTGCTGTAATAGCCTAATTTCTTCATCTAGCTTCCAGTCTTTGAAATACGGCTGTGCGTTGTCAATATGGCTTGGTATGTTGCTTCTAGCTCTGTATCTGCCTGGCGACTTTTGCACCACCTTTGCTAATGTGGCTCTTTTTGAATTCACCAAAGCTAGGGAATTAAAATACCACGTTTATATATATTGGCATCATCATGTCAAAGCGAAAATTAAGAATTAGGAATAAAATACAGACACAAACAAAAGGTTCCTATCACGAGAATTTGGAAATCATTCTCAATTTTTTACTTCTATTGAGAAACTTTTTATGTAAATAAATAAGGAAGTCGCATTGAACCTCATTGTTCAATATGAGCAATAACCCTAAATATCAAATTATATAAAATAGCTTTTTTTCTATAAAACAGAAAACTGATTTTTATTAACAGCAAAATATGAATTTCAGTTCATTTAGATCTTTTCAGATTTCAATCAGATGCCTTTAATATATCAGATCCTCTATGCATTTAGTTTATGACGAAACAAGATTCACATCTTAGAACAGCATGCTATAGAATGATAAATAAACTAAAAATACAAATTACAAAAGAAAAGTACACGTTGAAGCAGCTGACAAACGTTAAAAGGGAGACTTTGGAGCTTTTCAAGATTACGAAAAACTTGGCGTGGGAAGACTTAGAGCACAATGGTTGTTGGGCAGTTTAAGGAGGTCAGTGGTTAGTCCAGAAAAACATCACTTTTAAAACAGGTAACTGTTATGTTTCCTGCTTTACCTCCTAACATAGTTCCTTCGCCTCGAGATCCAGGTTCCCATACGTCTTGCTGAAATCTGTCGGCGTCAGGAGACTGGTAACTAGACAACGATTTATCAGCTAAATCGTCATCAGATACTTTTCCCGTGACGTATTGTACTTCGTAGTCACTGCCTATTCTGTTTGTCAATATTGACTTTTGGTTGGCTTTGTTACCCTCCCAAACGTCAAATGAAGCCTTTTTGGTAGAATGTAATTGTCGAAGAATCTCTTTTAGTTCCATCGCGATGTTCTTTAAGTGGCTTTTGTCTTTATCAACATGCTGTCGCTGGGATGCAGTCATTGAATCTACGTAAGTCAACCCACAGTCAGTCACGAAATTTTCATCATTCGTTATAAAAATAAGTTTCAAAGCCGTTAGTAACTGGTCACGTTAGGTTGGTTAGTTTGTTGCAGCATATGTTATTCCGGGACATATAGTTAAATGAGTCCTCTACTTTTTTCGTTTAGATTTGTTAGTCTTTCAATCAAAACGCACTTAGAAAGAAAATATGATTAACGAACGGATGAATTGTCTTCTCGTATATAAAAGGGTATGTCTTGTTTTTTTTCGAAAGAAAATACATGAACCTCGCGCTGTGTTTTGTAAATTTTTTTAGGGTAGCATTTAAGAAGGTCAGGCTAAGCAAAAGAATGACATTTTTTAAAATATTTAAGCATTTTATGGTTCTTTTTACCTAAAAATACGGTGAAAACATTCCCATGGAAGGACTACTGTTCAGACAGGAATTTTTTTATAATCCTCAAGGTTTTCTGTATGAAGCTGAGCATTTCTGGTTTTAAATGGCTATGAAAAAGCAAACCTTTAGTAAACTAAAGCTTTTCGTCTGACACTTTTCAGAGTTTAAAACGCCAGAACATAGATCGATAACTCTACGCTAGGAAATATATATACCCAGTTGTGGATCGAAATAGACCAATTAGAAAACAAGAGCACATGACTGTATAGGTTGACCAATCAGTGCCGCTTGCCTATTGAGAATGTTACCAATGGAGTTCTTAGGTGAAAACGAACTCCTTTTGTCTACACAGTAGCGGTTTTTTCGTGCTTATGTAGATAGATTCCAAAACTGCTAGGTGGAGCGACGATCGGGCTTTACCAATAATCCGAAACATGTCGCCATTGTAGTTTTTTGCACAATCTGGGTTTTCTAGTAAATGCTAACCGATAGCAGAATCGCAGGTTTTAGTTGTAATTTTAGATTTGCAAGACCGAGGTGGCTGTTCTCTTTGCGGATGGGTTTTGTTTCTAATATTAGACGGAACATGTTGTTTTATTCTATCCTCCAATCTTTGGGTGGTGCGTCCTACGTAGCCAGAATCACACTGGCACTTAAATTCATAAACAACGGAACTTTTTTGTGTGGCAGGAACGCAGTCCTTTTGAATGGACGGAAGGGCCTTTTTCGTACTATAAACAACACGTGGGTTGACCGCAAAGAAACAATTTGTATTGGCCTGTTTTATTTCTGGTTTTAAATTTTTATCCGCATTTTGCTAAAATGACTGGAAACACGCCTGCTCGAGTCGAAAAACGTATATAGCCTTTTTTGCAGTTTAGCAATGGCTTGATACGAGACTAAATTTTTCTATGTGCATGACGGAAATATCTATAAAAACCTCTAAATAAACTTGTTTTGATTCATAAATAGAAAAGTGACCACGATGTATTCAAGCATTCTTAGGAATAATGTGATGTAGCAATCGTAACATTGTTAGGAACATGAATATATAAAAAATCAATTGAATGAGTCATCATCCATCTTTTTAGTCAATGAGCATGCACAACAGCTCAATCTCTATTGCGCATGCTCCTTAATGTGAAAGACGGGGGATGTCTCATTCATCTCCGAATCAAGTGAGGCAGGTCGATGTTTATTTATGCAGAAATAAAACAGCGATCCATCAAAACAAGCAATTTTTAAAGATTGACCGGTAAATCGAGTGAGCCAATAATCTAACTATAAATTTGTCACGGTAAAAAAATTACATAGAAACACAAGTATGTAAATACCTTCTTTGCTGGCAGGAAGACTCTCAGGTGCGACTGCTTTTTGTGCAGGTTCAGTTGTTATTTTCGCTAAATCTTCTTTAATGTCCGTACCAGGCACACTTTTTGCCACATCATCTACATTCAGCACTATATCTTCGGTATTATCAGCTACTTTTGGCTTTGGATGGCGCTTGGGCACGATACTGACCAAGTCACGTTTACTTTTTCTATGTTTCTTTCGTCTCAACAATCCAGACCGTTTGGAGCCGGCTTTGTTTATTATTTTTCTTAATCTTTGTCTTCCACTCTTTGAAATGCTATTTCTTCTTTTTGATATCTTCTTGTGACTGCGAGCAATACTGGAGCGTAATGCACCTACATAAAGATAATTCCAGCTTCAAAATTGCCTTTCAAAACTTTGATGCAATAATCAGATGAATTTCAAAAAGCATACATAGAATTTATAGTACCCAATCTCTTATTGGTTGCAAAACCTATTACACGATTCTAATATAAAACTTGGCTATCTAAATTGAATGGTTGCATCTAAGTTCGAAACTTCAACGAAAAATTCAGAAAAGCAAAAAATCAATTTTATCAGCATATTTCATGTTGCCCGATTATTTTGAAGACGTTGAAGCACAAACTTCTGGCCAAATTAGTTTGAACACCAAAACATTCAAATCAAAGGTTGGCAATTCTAGGATACCTCCCCAATATATCGATGCTTTCGCTTACTACTCCCCCGTACAATTTTTGAGTCCTTCATTAGAAGTATTTATGCCTCCAATCCTGGTTAGATTGTAACTAACAATCAGGCAGTATCAAAAGTTGGGGTGGGGGGGGGCATCTTTAAGCAACGGTAAAAATTTTGTGTAAGTGTTCCAGTAATTTAGGGAGGAATTGTCTTATTATCAAAGCATTGGGACTAAAAGAATACCTTTATTTCTGCTGGACTTTGTCAGTGCACTTAACGGGAAGGATACCTTCAACTGCCGAGTGGCACTTGGGTGTGTCAATGATCTCCCTTGAGCCCGTGCTTGAGATTCCTCTTGCCGGTCATATGCTGACATTGTCTTTCCTTGAAGGCTGCCACGTAAGGACTCAATATCAGCAATGTCTTCTGGGAATAGAGAGTCGGTATATAGGTCACTTATACCTCCCCCGTGGCTGTTTTGATGAAAACTTTCGACTGGCGCACGTTTTGTATATTCCTCCTGGTTGCCAGGGAAACTGTTTCCTGGTGCATTGTTGTAAAAGGCACCTTGTGGTGGGTCGTATTGGTGCGAATTTGACTCTTGCGGACGTTTGCTTAGCGTTTTCCTTGACAATCCATTTTCAGGCATTGCAACACTTGGGTTTACACTAATTTCGTGTGGGTCGATTCGATTCAAGAAACTGCTCATACTGTTTCGGATCGCTCCAAAATCCGGATTACCTTGATGTGGCATTGCATCTGGATTGTTCATGAATGGCATGACGCCATTTTCTCGCATTGGCTGCTCCTCCATTGGCCCACCAAATTGGGCAGGGTTACTTCCACGCATCATATTCTCATTCATGCCACCGCGCAACTGCGAAACCACGGACGGATCAAAGTTCTGGAACAGATGAACCGGCGGTGGCTTTTCACGGCCCATTTGACTCATCTGCCTAACAGCTGCCTGGTCAGTATTATGGTCCATCATAAAGGCATTTGGCGGTTGCTGTTGTTGCTCAAATGCGTTTGGTGGGAATTTCTGTTCTTGCTCAAAATGGCTTTCTGGGTAAGTATGTCGATTATACAAATCACTTTCACCCTCTTTTGGGCCTTCCTCGCTGTTTTCGTACATCCTGTTCCTTCCATCCATATCTCCGAATTCCTTGTTAGGCCCTATTGCAAGCAGAGCAGCAATTTCTCCTCCTGTAGGGGCGTTTATTCCCGCTGCATTAACGACTTGAGGTTGCTTAGGTGCTGAATTAAAAGAATTGGCACCTCCCATACCCTTGAGAAGCATCCCGTTCATTTTTTGTTGCACAGGGGCTTCTATTTTATTTATTTGCGGAGCCTGCTGGACCTGTGGGGCCTGTGGAGTGCCATCACGAGAACCAACCTTTTGCAAGACACCTTGAAGTTTCTTGATAGAAGCTGACATATCTTGACTTCCACTGACGTAATTATTCATAAGATCCAAGGCTTCCTCAGTTGAAAATGAGCCTTTGTTCAAGTCTGTCATGAATGTATTTACAATGGGACTGAGAACTGGTCCATGGTAGACATTGTCTGGTGGACCAGCAACGAGCACTCTATCTTGGTCTGTTAATGAAAATAAACTTCTTTAAGCAAAACTGCAGCGAAATTAATTGCCGTTTAATATTTCCAGGCTACTTTGAAACAAATTCTATCAAGGGTTATTGTCCATCTAAAATT